>NW_027141403.1:2372500-2477500 GCF_036365525.1 Heterodontus francisci | reverse complement strand
TTCCCCACCGATAGCTCCGGAACGCCCGGACCCATTGCCTCGCGGTACCGGTGGCTGCTAGAGGGGCTCCGGCGCCGTCAGCCGGGGTACATCCCAGGCCGCCGGGACGGCGGGCAGTCAGAGGCAACGGACTGGAATGGAGCCAGACTTGAATCGTTACGTGCCGTGGGCAAAATGGCAGGGCTCTGGGTCAGCGCCGTTTGGCAAACCTAGCCGCAAGTGCGGGAAGGGCGGAGGAGCACACGGACTCGCCTTCCCAAACTGAGCCCAAAGTGCCCAGGCAAGCCCCCACCCCCCGTAAGCTCGCCTAATCAGTGAGCCCAAAATAATTTCAGAGTGTGGAAACATTATCCAAAAAGTCGAAAACAACGGCCAGAGATCAAGTGCGAAAGGGGAAATCAGTAACAAGCAAGCAGAGTAATCATGAAACAAAAAGCGCAAAAGTAAGTAAAAAGTGTGAAATCATTAACCAAAAAGTCGAAAATAATGTCCAGAGACTAAGTCCGAAAGAGCAAATAATTAACCAGTAAGCAGTGTAATCATTAACCAAAAAGCGCAAAAGTAAGGAAAAAGTGTGAAATCATTAACCAAAAAGTCGAAAATAATGCCCAGAGAATAAGTCCGAAAGAGCAAATAATTAACCAGTAAGCAGAGTAATCATTAACCAAAAAGCGCAAAAGTAAGTAAAAAGTGTGAAATCATTAACCAAAAAGTCGAAAATAATGTCCAGAGACTAAGTCCGAAAGAGCAAATAATTAACCAGTAAGCAGAGTAATTATTAACCAAAAAGCGCAAAAGTAAGTAAAAAGTGTGAAATCATTAACCAAAAAGTCGAAAATAATGTCCAGAGACTAAGTCCGAAAGAGCAAATAATTAACCAGTAAGCAGAGTAATCATTAACCAAAAAGCACAAAAGTAAGTTAAAAGTGTGAAATCATTAACCAAAAAGTGCAAAATTAGGTTAAAAGTGTGAAATCATTAACCAAAATGTCGAAAATAATGTCCAGAGACCAAGTCCGAAAGTGCAAATAATTAACCAGTAAGCAGAGTAATCATTAACCAAAAAGCACAAAAGTAAGTAAAAAGTGTGAAACCATTAACCAAAAAGCGTAAAATTAGGTTAAAAGTGTGAAATCATTAACCAAAATGCGCAAAATAATGTCCAGAGACTAAGTCCGAAAGAGCAAATAATTAACCAGTAAGCAGTGTAATCATTAACCAAAAAGCGCAAAAGTAAGGAAAAAGTGTGAAATCATTAACCAAAAAGTCGAAAATAATGTCCAGAGAATAAGTCCGAAAGAGCAAATAATTAACCAGTAAGCAGAGTAATCATTAACCAAAAAGCGCAAAAGTAAGTAAAAAGTGTGAAATCATTAACCAAAAAGTCGAAAATAATGTCCAGAGACTAAGTCCGAAAGAGCAAATAATTAACCAGTAAGCAGAGTAATCATTAACCAAAAAGCGCAAAAGTAAGTAAAAAGTGTGAAATCATTAACCAAAAAGTCGAAAATAATGTCCAGAGACTAAGTCCGAAAGAGCAAATAATTAACCAGTAAGCAGAGTAATCATTAACCAAAAAGCACAAAAGTAAGTTAAAAGTGTGAAATCATTAACCAAAAAGTGCAAAATTAGGTTAAAAGTGTGAAATCATTAACCAAAATGTCGAAAATAATGTCCAGAGACCAAGTCCGAAAGTGCAAATAATTAACCAGTAAGCAGAGTAATCATTAACCAAAAAGCACAAAAGTAAGTAAAAAGTGTGAAATCATTAACCAAAAAGCGTAAAATTAGGTTAAAAGTGTGAAATCATTAACCAAAATGCGCAAAATAATGTCCAGAGACTAAGTCCGAAAGAGCAAATAATTAACCAGTAAGCAGAGTAATCATTAACCAAAAAGCACAAAACTAAGTCAAAAGTGTGAAATCATTAACCAAAAAGCGCAAAATTAGGTTAAAAGTGTGAAATCATAAACCAAAAAGTTGAAAATAATGTCCAGAGACTAAGTCCGAAAGGGCAAATGGTTAACCAGTAAGCAGAGTAATCATTAAACAAAATGGGCAAAAGTAAGTAAAAAGTGTGAAATCATTAACCAAAAAGTCGAAAATAATGTCCAGAGACGAAGTCCGAAAGAGCAAATAATTAACCAGTAAGCAGAGTAATCATAAACCAAAAAGCACAAAACTAAGTAAAAAGTGTGAAATCATTAACCAAAAAGCGCAAAATAATGTCCAGAGACTAAGTCCGAAAGAGCAAATAATTAACCAGTAAGCAGAGTAATCATTAACCAAAAAGCACAAAAGTAAGTTAAAAGTGTGAAATCATTAACCAAAAAGTGCAAAATTAGGTTAAAAGTGTGAAATCATTAACCAAAATGTCGAAAATAATGTCCAGAGACCAAGTCCGAAAGTGCAAATAATTAACCAGTAAGCAGAGTAATCATTAACCAAAAAGCACAAAAGTAAGTAAAAAGTGTGAAATCATTAACCAAAAAGCGTAAAATTAGGTTAAAAGTGTGAAATCATTAACCAAAATGCGCAAAATAATGTCCAGAGACTAAGTCCGAAAGAGCAAATAATTAACCAGTAAGCAGAGTAATCATTAACCAAAAAGCACAAAACTAAGTCAAAAGTGTGAAATCATTAACCAAAAAGCGCAAAATTAGGTTAAATGTGTGAAATCATAAACCAAAAAGTCGAAAATAATGTCCAGAGACTAAGTCCGAAAGGGCAAATGGTTAACCAGTAAGCAGAGTAATCATTAAACAAAATGGGCAAAAGTAAGTAAAAAGTGTGAAATCATTAACCAAAAAGTCGAAAATAATGTCCAGAGACGAAGTCCGAAAGAGCAAATAATTAACCAGTAAGCAGAGTAATCATAAACCAAAAAGCACAAAACTAAGTAAAAAGTGTGAAATCATTAACCAAAAAGCGCAAAATAATGTCCAGAGACTAAGTCCGAAAGAGCAAATAATTAACGAGTAAGCAGAGTAATCATTAACCAAAAAGCACAAAAGTAATTAAAAAGTGTGAAATCATTAACCAGAAAGTCGAAAATAATGTCCAGAGACCAAGTCCGAACGTGCAAATAATTAACCAGTAAGCAGAGTAATCATTAACCAAAAAGCACAAAAGTACGTAAAAAGTGTGAAATCATTAACCAAAAAGCACAAAAGGAAGTTAAAAGTGTGAAATCAGTAACCAAAAAGTCGACAATAATGTCCAGAGACTAAGTCCGAAAGGGCAAATGGTTAACCAGTAAGCAGAGTAATCATTAACCAAAAAGGGCAAAAGTAAGAAAAAAGTGTGAAATCATTAACCAAAATGTTGAAAATAATGTCCAGAGAACAAGTCCGAACGTGCAAATAATTAACCAGTAAGCAGAGTAATCATTAACCAAAAAGCACAAAAGTACGTAAAAAGTGTGAAATCATTAACCAAAAAGCACAAAATTAAGTTAAAAGCGTGAAATCAGTAACCAAAAAGTCGACAATAATGTCCAGAGACTAAGTCCGAAAGGGCAAATGGTTAACCAGTAAGCAGAGTAATCATTAAACAAAATGGGCAAAAGTAAGTAAAAAGTGTGAAATCATTAACCAAAAAGTCGAAAATAATGTCCAGAGACGAAGTCCGAAAGAGCAAATAATTAACCGGTAAGCAGAGTAATCATAAACCAAAAAGCACAAAAGTAAGTAAAAAGTGTGAAATCATTAACCAAAAAGTCGAAAATAATGTCCAGAGACGAAGTCCAAAAGAGCAAATAATTAACCAGTAAGCAGAGTAATCATTAACCAAAAAGTGCAAAAGTAAGTAAAAAGTGTGAAATCATCAACCAAAAAGTCGATAATAATGTCCAGAGACTAAGTCCAAAAGAGCAAATAATTAACCAGCAAGCAGAGTAATCATTCAACAAAAAGCACAAAAGTAAGTAAAAAGTGTGAAATCATTAACCAAAAAGCGCAAAATTAGGTTAAAAGTGTGAAATCATTAACCAAAATGTCGAAAATAATGTCCAGAGACCAAGTCCGAAAGTGCAAATAATTAACCAGTAAGCAGAGTAATCATTAACCAAAAAGCACAAAAGTAAGTAAAAAGTGTGAAATCATTAACCAAAAAGTGCAAAATTAGGTTAAAAGTGTGAAATGAGTAACCAAAAAGTCGAAAATAATGTCCAGAGACCAAGTCCGAAAGAGCAAATAATTAACCAGTAAGCAGAGTAATCATTAACCAAAAAGCACAAAAGGAAGTTAAAAGTGTGAAATCATTAACCAAAAAGCGCAAAATTAGGTTAAAAGTGTGAAATCATTAACCAAAAAGTCGAAAATAATGTCCAGAGACCAAGTCCGAAAGTGCAAATAATTAACCAGTAAGCAGAGTAATCATTAACCAAAAAGCACAAAAGTAAGTAAAAAGTGTGAAATCATTAACCAAAAAGTGCAAAATTAGGTTAAAAGTGTGAAATGATTAACCAAAAAGTCGAAAATAATGTCCAGAGACCAAGTCCGAAAGTGCAAATAATTAACCAGTAAGCAGAGTAATCATTAACCAAAAAGTGCAAAAGTAACTTAAAAGTGTGAAATCATTAACCAAAAAGTCGAAAATAATGTCCAGAGACCAAGTCCGAAAGAGCAAATAATTAACCAGTAAGCAGAGTAATCATTAACCAAAAAGCACAAAAGTAAGTTAAAAGTGTGAAATCAGTAACCAAAAAGTCGACAATAATGTCCAGAGACTAAGTCCGAAAGGGCAAATGGTTAACCAGTAAGCAGAGTAATCATTAACCAAAAAGCGCAAAAGTAAGAAAAAAGTGTGAAATCATTAACCAAAAAGTCGACAATAATGTCCAGAGACTAAATCCGAAAGAGCAAATAATTAACCAGTAAGCAGAGTAATCATTAACCAAAAAGCGCAAAATTAAGTTAAAAGTGTGAAATCATTAACCAAAAAGTCGAAAATAATGTCCAGAGACTAAGTCCGAAAGAGCAAATAATTAACCAGTAAGCAGAGTAATCATTAACCAAAAAGCGCAAAATTAAGTTAAAAGTGTGAAATCATTAACCAAAAAGTCGAAAATAATGTCGAGACTAAGTCCGAAAGGGCAAATGGTTAACCAGTAAGCAGAGTAATCATTAAACAAAATGGGCAAAAGTAATTAAAAAGTGTGAAATCATTAACCAAAAAGTCGAAAATAATGTCCAGAGACGAAGTCCGAAAGAGCAAATAATTAACCAGTAAGCAGAGTAATCATAAACCAAAAAGCACTAAACTAAGTAAAAAGTGTGAAATCATTAACCAAAAAGCGCAAAATAATGTCCAGAGACTCAGTCCGAAAGAGCAAATAATTAACGAGTAAGCAGAGTAATCATTAACCAAAAAGCACAAAAGTAAGTAAAAAGTGTGAAATCATTAACCAAAAAGTCGAAAATAATGTCCAGAGACCAAGTCCGAACGTGCAAATAATTAACCAGTAAGCAGAGTAATCATTAACCAAAAAGCACAAAAGTACGTAAAAAGTGTGAAATCACTAACCAAAAAGCACAAAAGGAAGTTAAAAGTGTGAAATCAGGAACCAAAAAGTCGACAATAATGTCCAGAGACTAAGTCCGAAAGGGCAAATGGTTAACCAGTAAGCAGAGTAATCATTAACCAAAAAGGGCAAAAGTAAGAAAAAAGTGTGAAATCATTAACCAAAATGTTGAAAATAATGTCCAGAGAACAAGTCCGAACGTGCAAATAATTAACCAGTAAGCAGAGTAATCATTAACCAAAAAGCACAAAAGTACGTAAAAAGTGTGAAATCATTAACCAAAAAGCACAAAATTAAGTTAAAAGCGTGAAATCAGTAACCAAAAAGTCGACAATAATGTCCAGAGACTAAGTCCGAAAGGGCAAATGGTTAACCAGTAAGCAGAGTAATCATTAAACAAAATGGGCAAAAGTAAGTAAAAAGTGTGAAATCATTAACCAAAAAGTCGAAAATAATGTCCAGAGACGAAGTCCGAAAGAGCAAATAATTAACCGGTAAGCAGAGTAATCATAAACCAAAAAGCACAAAAGTAAGTAAAAAGTGTGAAATCATTAACCAAAAAGTCGAAAATAATGTCCAGAGACGAAGTCCAAAAGAGCAAATAATTAACCAGTAAGCAGAGTAATCATTAACCAAAAAGTGCAAAAGTAAGTAAAAAGTGTGAAATCATCAACCAAAAAGTCGATAATAATGTCCAGAGACTAAGTCCAAAAGAGCAAATAATTAACCAGCAAGCAGAGTAATCATTCAACAAAAAGCACAAAAGTAAGTAAAAAGTGTGAAATCATTAACCAAAAAGCGCAAAATTAGGTTAAAAGTGTGAAATCATTAACCAAAATGTCGAAAATAATGTCCAGAGACCAAGTCCGAAAGTGCAAATAATTAACCAGTAAGCAGAGTAATCATTAACCAAAAAGCACAAAAGTAAGTAAAAAGTGTGAAATCATTAACCAAAAAGTGCAAAATTAGGTTAAAAGTGTGAAATGATTAACCAAAAAGTCGAAAATAATGTCCAGAGACCAAGTCCGAAAGAGCAAATAATTAACCAGTAAGCAGAGTAATCATTAAACAAAAAGCACAAAAGGAAGTTAAAAGTGTGAAATCATTAACCAAAAAGCGCAAAATTAGGTTAAAAGTGTGAAATCATTAACCAAAAAGTCGAAAATAATGTCCAGAGACCAAGTCCGAAAGTGCAAATAATTAACCAGTAAGCAGAGTAATCATTAACCAAAAAGCACAAAAGTAAGTAAAAAGTGTGAAATCATTAACCAAAAAGTGCAAAATTAGGTTAAAAGTGTGAAATGATTAACCAAAAAGTCGAAAATAATGTCCAGAGACCAAGTCCGAAAGTGCAAATAATTAACCAGTAAGCAGAGTAATCATTAACCAAAAAGTGCAAAAGTAACTTAAAAGTGTGAAATCATTAACCAAAAAGTCGAAAATAATGTCCAGAGACCAAGTCCGAAAGAGCAAATAATTAACCAGTAAGCAGAGTAATCATTAACCAAAAAGCACAAAAGTAAGTTAAAAGTGTGAAATCAGTAACCAAAAAGTCGACAATAATGTCCAGAGACTAAGTCCGAAAGGGCAAATGGTTAACCAGTAAGCAGAGTAATCATTAACCAAAAAGCGCAAAAGTAAGAAAAAAGTGTGAAATCATTAACCAAAAAGTCGAAAATAATGTCCAGAGACTAAATCCGAAAGAGCAAATAATTAACCAGTAAGCAGAGTAATCATTAACCAAAAAGCGCAAAATTAACTTAAAAGTGTGAAATCATTAACCAAAAAGTCGAAAATAATGTCCAGAGACTAAGTCCGAAAGAGCAAATAATTAACCAGTAAGCAGAGTAATCATTAACCAAAAAGCGCAAAATTAAGTTAAAAGTGTGAAATCATTAACCAAAAAGTCGAAAATAATGTCGAGACTAAGTCCGAAAGGGCAAATGGTTAACCAGTAAGCAGAGTAATCATTAAACAAAATGGGCAAAAGTAAGTAAAAAGTGTGAAATCATTAACCAAAAAGTCGAAAATAATGTCCAGAGACGAAGTCCGAAAGAGCAAATAATTAACCAGTAAGCAGAGTAATCATAAACCAAAAAGCACAAAACTAAGTAAAAAGTGTGAAATCATTAACCAAAAAGCGCAAAATAATGTCCAGAGACTCAGTCCGAAAGAGCAAATAATTAACGAGTAAGCAGAGTAATCATTAACCAAAAAGCACAAAAGTAAGTAAAAAGTGTGAAATCATTAACCAAAAAGTCGAAAATAATGTCCAGAGACCAAGTCCGAACGTGCAAATAATTAACCAGTAAGCAGAGTAATCATTAACCAAAAAGCACAAAAGTACGTAAAAAGTGTGAAATCATTAACCAAAAAGCACAAAAGGAAGTTAAAAGTGTGAAATCAGTAACCAAAAAGTCGACAATAATGTCCAGAGACTAAGTCCGAAAGGGCAAATGGTTAACCAGTAAGCAGAGTAATCATTAACCAAAAAGGGCAAAAGTAAGAAAAAAGTGTGAAATCATTAACCAAAATGTTGAAAATAATGTCCAGAGAACAAGTCCGAACGTGCAAATAATTAACCAGTAAGCAGAGTAATCATTAACCAAAAAGCACAAAAGTACGTAAAAAGTGTGAAATCATTAACCAAAAAGCACAAAATTAAGTTAAAAGCGTGAAATCAGTAACCAAAAAGTCGACAATAATGTCCAGAGACTAAGTCCGAAAGGGCAAATGGTTAACCAGTAAGCAGAGTAATCATTAAACAAAATGGGCAAAAGTAAGTAAAAAGTGTGAAATCATTAACCAAAAAGTCGAAAATAATGTCCAGAGACGAAGTCCGAAAGAGCAAATAATTAACCGGTAAGCAGAGTAATCATAAACCAAAAAGCACAAAAGTAAGTAAAAAGTGTGAAATCATTAACCAAAAAGTCGAAAATAATGTCCAGAGACGAAGTCCAAAAGAGCAAATAATTAACCAGTAAGCAGAGTAATCATTAACCAAAAAGTGCAAAAGTAAGTAAAAAGTGTGAAATCATCAACCAAAAAGTCGATAATAATGTCCAGAGACTAAGTCCAAAAGAGCAAATAATTAACCAGCAAGCAGAGTTATGATTCAACAAAAAGCACAAAAGTAAGTAAAAAGTGTGAAATCATTAACCAAAAAGCGCAAAATTAGGTTAAAAGTGTGAAATCATTAACCAAAATGTCGAAAATAATGTCCAGAGACCAAGTCCGAAAGTGCAAATAATTAACCAGTAAGCAGAGTAATCATTAACCAAAAAGCACAAAAGTAAGTAAAAAGTGTGAAATCATTAACCAAAAAGTGCAAAATTAGGTTAAAAGTGTGAAATGATTAACCAAAAAGTCGAAAATAATGTCCAGAGACCAAGTCCGAAAGAGCAAATAATTAACCAGTAAGCAGAGTAATCATTAAACAAAAAGCACAAAAGTAAGTAAAAAGTGTGAAATCATTAACCAAAAAGCGCAAAATTAGGTTAAAAGTGTGAAATCATTAACCAAAAAGTCGAAAATAATGTCCAGAGACCAAGTCCGAAAGTGCAAATAATTAACCAGTAAGCAGAGTAATCATTAACCAAAAAGCACAAAAGGAAGTAAAAAGTGTGAAATCATTAACCAAAAAGTGCAAAATTAGGTTAAAAGTGTGAAATGATTAACCAAAAAGTCGAAAATAATGTCCAGAGACCAAGTCCGAAAGAGCAAATAATTAACCAGTAAGCTGAGTAATCATTAACCAAAAAGTGCAAAAGTAACTTAAAAGTGTGAAATCATTAACCAAAAAGTCGAAAATAATGTCCAGAGACCAAGTCCGAAAGAGCAAATAATGAACCAGTAAGCAGAGTAATCATTAACCAAAAAGCACAAAAGTAAGTTAAAAGTGTGAAATCAGTAACCAAAAAGTCGACAATAATGTCCAGAGACTAAGTCCGAAAGGGCAAATGGTTAACCAGTAAGCAGAGTAATCATTAACCAAAAAGCGCAAAAGTAAGAAAAAAGTGTGAAATCATTAACCAAAAAGTCGAAAATAATGTCCAGAGACTAAATCCGAAAGAGCAAATAATTAACCAGTAAGCAGAGTAATCATTAACCAAAAAGCGCAAAATTAAGTTAAAAGTGTGAAATCATTAACCAAAAAGTCGAAAATAATGTCCAGAGACTAAGTCCGAAAGAGCAAATAATTAACCAGTAAGCAGAGTAATCATTAACCAAAAAGCGCAAAATTAAGTTAAAAGTGTGAAATCATTAACCAAAAAGTCGAAAATAATGTCGAGACTAAGTCCGAAAGGGCAAATGGTTAACCAGTAAGCAGAGTAATCTTTAACCAAAAAGCGCAAAAGTAAGTAAAAAGTGTGAAATCATTAACCAAAAAGTCGAAAATAATATCCAGAGGCTAAGTCCGAAAGAGCAAATAATTAAACAGTAAGCAGAGTAATCATTAACCAAAAAGTGCAAAAGTAACTTAAAAGTGTGTAATCATTAACCAAAAAGTCAAAAATAATGTCCAGAGACTAAGTCCGAAAGAACAAATAATTAACCAGTAAGCAGAGTAATCATTAACCAAAAAGTGCAAAAGTAACTTAAAAGTGTGAAATCATTAACCAAAAAGTCGAAACTAATGTCCAGAGACGAAGTCCGAAAGAGCAAATAATTAACCAGTAAGCAGAGTAATCATTAACCAAAAAGTGCAAAAGTAACTTAAAAGTGTGAAATCATTAACCAAAAAGTCGAAAATGATGTCCAGAGACTAAGTCCGAAAGAGCAAATAATTAACCAGTAAGCAGAGTAATCATTAACCAAAAAGCACAAAAGGAAGTTAAAAGTGTGAAATCAGTAACCAAAAAGTCGACAATAATGTCCAGAGACTAAGTCCGAAAGGGCAAATGGTTAACCAGTAAGCAGAGTAATCATTAACCAAAAAGGGCAAAAGTAAGAAAAAAGTGTGAAATCATTAACCAAAATGTTGAAAATAATGTCCAGAGAACAAGTCCGAACGTGCAAATAATTAACCAGTAAGCAGAGTAATCATTAACCAAAAAGCACAAAAGTACGTAAAAAGTGTGAAATCATTAACCAAAAAGCACAAAATTAAGTTAAAAGCGTGAAATCAGTAACCAAAAAGTCGACAATAATGTCCAGAGACTAAGTCCGAAAGGGCAAATGGTTAACCAGTAAGCAGAGTAATCATTAAACAAAATGGGCAAAAGTAAGTAAAAAGTGTGAAATCATTAACCAAAAAGTCGAAAATAATGTCCAGAGACGAACTCCGAAAGAGCAAATAATTAACCGGTAAGCAGAGTAATCATAAACCAAAAAGCACAAAAGTAAGTAAAAAGTGTGAAATCAAGAACCAAAAAGTCGAAAATAATGTCCAGAGACGAAGTCCAAAAGAGCAAATAATTAACCAGTAAGCAGAGTAATCATTAACCAAAAAGTGCAAAAGTAACTAAAAAGTGTAAAATCATCAACCAAAAAGTCGATAATAATGTCCAGAGACTAAGTCCAAAAGAGCAAATAATTAACCAGCAAGCAGAGTAATCATTCAACAAAAAGCACAAAAGTAAGTAAAAAGTGTGAAATCATTAACCAAAAAGCGCAAAATTAGGTTAAAAGTGTGAAATCATTAACCAAAATGTCGAAAATAATGTCCAGAGACCAAGTCCGAAAGTGCAAATAATTAACCAGTAAGCAGAGTAATCATTAACCAAAAAGCACAAAAGTAAGTAAAAAGTGTGAAATCATTAACCAAAAAGTGCAAAATTAGGTTAAAAGTGTGAAATGATTAACCAAAAAGTCGAAAATAATGTCCAGAGACCAAGTCCGAAAGAGCAAATAATTAACCAGTAAGCAGAGTAATCATTAACCAAAAAGCACAAAAGGAAGTTAAAAGTGTGAAATCATTAACCAAAAAGTGCAAAATTAGGTTAAAAGTGTGAAATCATTAACCAAAAAGTCGAAAATAATGTCCAGAGACCAAGTCCGAAAGTGCAAATAATTAACCAGTAAGCAGAGTAATCATTAACCAAAAAGCACAAAAGTAAGTAAAAAGTGTGAAATCATTAACCAAAAAGTGCAAAATTAGGTTAAAAGTGTGAAATGATTAACCAAAAAGTCGAAAATAATGTCCAGAGACCAAGTCCGAAAGAGCAAATAATTAACCAGTAAGCAGAGTAATCATTAACCAAAAAGTGCAAAAGTAACTTAAAAGTGTGAAATCATTAACCAAAAAGTCGAAAATAATGTCCAGAGACCAAGTCCGAAAGAGCAAATAATTAACCAGTAAGCAGAGTAATCATTAACCAAAAAGCACAAAAGGAAGTTAAAAGTGTGAAATCAGTAACCAAAAAGTCGACAATAATGTCCAGAGACTAAGTCCGAAAGGGCAAATGGTTAACCAGTAAGCAGAGTAATCATTAACCAAAAAGCGCAAAAGTAATAAAAAAGTGTGAAATCATTAACCAAAAAGTCGAAAATAATGTCCAGAGACTAAATCCGAAAGAGCAAATAATTAACCAGTAAGCAGAGTAATCATTAACCAAAAAGCGCAAAATTAAGTTAAAAGTGTGAACTCATTAACCAAAAAGTCGAAAATAATGTCCAGAGACTAAGTCCGAAAGAGCAAATAATTAACCAGTAAGCAGAGTAATCATTAACCAAAAAGCGCAAAATTAAGTTAAAAGTGTGAAATCATTAACCAAAAAGTCGAAAATAATGTCGAGACTAAGTCCGAAAGGGCAAATGGTTAACCAGTAAGCAGAGTAATCATTAACCAAAAAGCGCAAAAGTAAGTAAAAAGTGTGAAATCATTAACCAAAAAGTCGAAAATAATATCCAGAGGCTAAGTCCGAAAGAGCAAATAATTAAACAGTAAGCAGAGTAATCATTAACCAAAAAGTGCAAAAGTAACTTAAAAGTGTGTAATCATTAACCAAAAAGTCAAAAATAATGTCCAGAGACTAAGTCCGAAAGAACAAATAATTAACCAGTAAGCAGAGTAATCATTAACCAAAAAGTGCAAAAGTAACTTAAAAGTGTGAAATCATTAACCAAAAAGTCGAAACTAATGTCCAGAGACGAAGTCCGAAAGAGCAAATAATTAACCAGTAAGCAGAGTAATCATTAACCAAAAAGTGCAAAAGTAACTTAAAAGTGTGAAATCATTAACCAAAAAGTCGAAAATGATGTCCAGAGACTAAGTCCGAAAGAGCAAATAATTAACCAGTAAGCAGAGTAATCATTAACCAAAAAGCACAAAAGGAAGTTAAAAGTGTGAAATCAGTAACCAAAAAGTCGACAATAATGTCCAGAGACTAAGTCCGAAAGGGCAAATGGTTAACCAGTAAGCAGAGTAATCATTAACCAAAAAGTGCAAAAGTAACTTAAAAGTGTGAAATCATTAACCAAAAAGTCGAAAATGATGTACAGAGAATAAGTCCGAAAGAGCAAATAATTAACAAGTAAGCAGAGTAATCATTAACCAAAAAGCACAAAAGTAAGTAAAAAGTGTGAAATCATTAACCAAAAAGCGCTAAATTAGGTTAAAAGCGTGAAATCATTAACCAAAATGTTGAAAATAATGTCCAGAGACTAAGTCCGAAAGAGCAAATAATTAAACAGTAAGCAGAGTAATCATTAACCAAAACGTGCAAAAGTAAGTAAAAAGTGTGAAATCATTAACCAAAAAGTCGAAACTAATGTCCAGAGACTAAGTCCGAAAGAGCAAATAATTAACCAGTAAGCAGAGTAATCATTAACCAAAAAGTGCAAAAGGAACTTAAAAGTGTGAAATCATTAACCAAAAAGTCGAAACTAATGTCCAGAGACGAAGTCCGAAAGAGCAAATAATTAACCAGTAAGCAGAGTAATCATTAACCAAAAAGTGCAAAAGTAACTTAAAAGTGTGAAATCATTAACCAAAAAGTCGAAAATGATGTCCAGAGACTAAGTCCAAAAGAGCAAATAATTAACCAGTAAGCAGAGTTATCATTAAACAAAAAGCACAAAAGTAAGTAAAAAGTGTGAAATCATTAACCAAAAAGCGCAAAATTATGTTAAAAGTGTGAAATCATTAACCAAAAACTCGAAAATAATGTCCAGAGACAAAGTCCAAAAGGGCAAATGGTTAACCAGTAAGCAGAGTAATCATTAACCAAAAAGTGCAAAAGTAAGTAAAAAGTGTGAAATCATCAACCACAAAGTCGATAATAATGTCCAGAGACTAAGTCCGAAAGAGCAAATAATTAACCAGCAAGCAGAGTTATCATTAAACAAAAAGCACAAAAGTAAGTAAAAAGTGTGAAATCATTAACCAAAAAGCGCAAAATTAGGCTAAAAGTGTGAAATCATTAACCAAAAAGTCGAAAATAATGTCCAGAGACCAAGTCCGAAAGTGCAAATAATTAACCAGTAAGCAGAGTAATAATTAACCAAAAAGCACAAAAGGAAGTTAAAAGTGTGAAATCAGTAACCAAAAAGTCGACAATAATGTCCAGAGACTAAGTCCGAAAGGGCAAATGGTTAACCAGTAAGCAGAGTAATCATTAACCAAAAAGGGCAAAAGTAAGAAAAAAGTGTGAAATCATTAACCAAAATGTTGAAAATAATGTCCAGAGAACAAGTCCGAACGTGCAAATAATTAACCAGTAAGCAGAGTAATCATTAACCAAAAAGCACAAAAGTACGTAAAAAGTGTGAAATCATTAACCAAAAAGCACAAAATTAAGTTAAAAGCGTGAAATCAGTAACCAAAAAGTCGACAATAATGTCCAGAGACTAAGTCCGAAAGGGCAAATGGTTAACCAGTAAGCAGAGTAATCATTAAACAAAATGGGCAAAAGTAAGTAAAAAGTGTGAAATCATTAACCAAAAAGTCGAAAATAATGTCCAGAGACGAACTCCGAAAGAGCAAATAATTAACCGGTAAGCAGAGTAATCATAAACCAAAAAGCACAAAAGTAAGTAAAAAGTGTGAAATCAAGAACCAAAAAGTCGAAAATAATGTCCAGAGACGAAGTCCAAAAGAGCAAATAATTAACCAGTAAGCAGAGTAATCATTAACCAAAAAGTGCAAAAGTAAGTAAAAAGTGAGAAATCATCAACCAAAAAGTCGATAATAATGTCCAGAGACTAAGTCCAAAAGAGCAAATAATTAACCAGCAAGCAGAGTAATCATTCAACAAAAAGCACAAAAGTAAGTAAAAAGTGTGAAATCATTAACCAAAAAGCGCAAAATTAGGTTAAAAGTGTGAAATCATTAACCAAAATGTCGAAAATAATGTCCAGAGACCAAGTCCGAAAGTGCAAATAATTAACCAGTAAGCAGAGTAATCATTAACCAAAAAGCACAAAAGTAAGTAAAAAGTGTGAAATCATTAACCAAAAAGTGCAAAATTAGGTTAAAAGTGTGAAATGATTAACCAAAAAGTCGAAAATAATGTCCAGAGACCAAGTCCGAAAGAGCAAATAATTAACCAGTAAGCAGAGTAATCATTAACCAAAAAGCACAAAAGGAAGTTAAAAGTGTGAAATCATTAACCAAAAAGCGCAAAATTAGGTTAAAAGTGTGAAATCATTAACCAAAAAGTCGAAAATAATGTCCAGAGACCAAGTCCGAAAGTGCAAATAATTAACCAGTAAGCAGAGTAATCATTAACCAAAAAGCACAAAAGTAAGTAAAAAGTGTGAAATCATTAACCAAAAAGTGCAAAATTAGGTTAAAAGTGTGAAATGATTAACCAAAAAGTCGAAAATAATGTCCAGAGACCAAGTCCGAAAGAGCAAATAATTAACCAGTAAGCAGAGTAATCATTAACCAAAAAGTGCAAAAGTAACTTAAAAGTGTGAAATCATTAACCAAAAAGTCGAAAATAATGTCCAGAGACCAAGTCCGAAAGAGCAAATAATTAACCAGTAAGCAGAGTAATCATTAACCAAAAAGCACAAAAGGAAGTTAAAAGTGTGAAATCAGTAACCAAAAAGTCGACAATAATGTCCAGAGACTAAGTCCGAAAGGGCAAATGGTTAACCAGTAAGCAGAGTAATCATTAACCAAAAAGCGCAAAAGTAAGAAAAAAGTGTGAAATCATTAACCAAAAAGTCGAAAATAATGTCCAGAGACTAAATCCGAAAGAGCAAATAATTAACCAGTAAGCAGAGTAATCATTAACCAAAAAGCGCAAAATTAAGTTAAAAGTGTGAAATCATTAACCAAAAAGTCGAAAATAATGTCCAGAGACTAAGTCCGAAAGAGCAAATAATTAACCAGTAAGCAGAGTAATCATTAACCAAAAAGCGCAAAATTAAGTTAAAAGTGTGAAATCATTAACCAAAAAGTCGAAAATAATGTCGAGACTAAGTCCGAAAGGGCAAATGGTTAACCAGTAAGCAGAGTAATCATTAACCAAAAAGCGCAAAAGTAAGTAAAAAGTGTGAAATCATTAACCAAAAAGTCGAAAATAATATCCAGAGGCTAAGTCCGAAAGAGCAAATAATTAAACAGTAAGCAGAGTAATCATTAACCAAAAAGTGCAAAAGTAACTTAAAAGTGTGTAATCATTAACCAAAAAGTCAAAAATAATGTCCAGAGACTAAGTCCGAAAGAACAAATAATTAACCAGTAAGCAGAGTAATCATTAACCAAAAAGTGCAAAAGTAACTTAAAAGTGTGAAATCATTAACCAAAAAGTCGAAACTAATGTCCAGAGACGAAGTCCGAAAGAGCAAATAATTAACCAGTAAGCAGAGTAATCATTAACCAAAAAGTGCAAAAGTAACTTAAAAGTGTGAAATCATTAACCAAAAAGTCGAAAATGATGTCCAGAGACTAAGTCCGAAAGAGCAAATAATTAACCAGTAAGCAGAGTAATCATTAACCAAAAAGCACAAAAGGAAGTTAAAAGTGTGAAATCAGTAACCAAAAAGTCGACAATAATGTCCAGAGACTAAGTCCGA
This sequence comes from Heterodontus francisci, assembly GCF_036365525.1. Classification (NCBI taxonomy): domain Eukaryota; kingdom Metazoa; phylum Chordata; class Chondrichthyes; order Heterodontiformes; family Heterodontidae; genus Heterodontus; species Heterodontus francisci. The sequence goes on along the minus strand of NW_027141403.1, from coordinate 2,461,008 downwards.
AAGGGCAAATGGTTAACCAGTAAGCAGAGTAATCATTAACCAAAAAGTGCAAAAGTAATTTAAAAGTGTGAAATCATTAACCAAAAAGTCGAAAATGATGTACAGAGAATAAGTCCGAAAGAGCAAATAATTAACAAGTAAGCAGAGTAATCATTAACCAAAAAGCACAAAAGTAAGTAAAAAGTGTGAAATCATTAACCAAAAAGCGCTAAATTAGGTTAAAAGCGTGAAATCATTAACCAAAATGTTGAAAATAATGTCCAGAGACTAAGTCCGAAAGAGCAAATAATTAAACAGTAAGCAGAGTAATCATTAACCAAAACGTGCAAAAGTAAGTAAAAAGTGTGAAATCATTAACCAAAAAGTCGAAACTAATGTCCAGAGACTAAGTCCGAAAGAGCAAATAATTAACCAGTAAGCAGAGTAATCATTAACCAAAAAGTGCAAAAGGAACTTAAAAGTGTGAAATCATTAACCAAAAAGTCGAAACTAATGTCCAGAGACGAAGTCCGAAAGAGCAAATAATTAACCAGTAAGCAGAGTAATCATTAACCAAAAAGTGCAAAAGTAACTTAAAAGTGTGAAATCATTAACCAAAAAGTCGAAAATGATGTCCAGAGACTAAGTCCAAAAGAGCAAATAATTAACCAGTAAGCAGAGTTATCATTAAACAAAAAGCACAAAAGTAAGTAAAAAGTGTGAAATCATTAACCAAAAAGCGCAAAATTATGTTAAAAGTGTGAAATCATTAACCAAAAACTCGAAAATAATGTCCAGAGACAAAGTCCAAAAGGGCAAATGGTTAACCAGTAAGCAGAGTAATCATTAACCAAAAAGTGCAAAAGTAAGTAAAAAGTGTGAAATCATCAACCACAAAGTCGATAATAATGTCCAGAGACTAAGTCCGAAAGAGCAAATAATTAACCAGCAAGCAGAGTTATCATTAAACAAAAAGCACAAAAGTAAGTAAAAAGTGTGAAATCATTAACCAAAAAGCGCAAAATTAGGCTAAAAGTGTGAAATCATTAACCAAAAAGTCGAACATAATGTCCAGAGACCAAGTCCGAAAGTGCAAATAATTAACCAGTAAGCAGAGTAATCATTAACCAACAAGTGCAAAATTAGGTTAAAAGTGTGAAATGATTAACCAAAAAGTCGAAAATAATGTCCAGAGACTAAGTCCGAAAGAGCAAATAATTAACCAGTAAGCAGAGTAATCATTAACCAAAAAGCACAAAAGGAAGTTAGTAGTATGAAATCAGTAACCAAAAAGTCGACAATAATGTCCAGAGACTAAGTCCGAAAGGGCAAATGGTTAACCAGTAAGCAGAGTAATCATTAACCAAAAAGCGCAAAAGTAAGAAAAAAGTGTGAAATCATTAACCAAAAAGTCGAAAATAATGTCCAGAGACTAAATCCGAAAGAGCAAATAATTAACCAGTAAGCAGAGTAATCATTAACCAAAAAGCGCAAAATTAAGTTAAAAGTGTGAAATCATTAACCAAAAAGTCGAAAATAATGTCGAGACTAAGTCCGAAAGTGCAAATAATTAACCAGTAAGCAGAGTAATCATTAACCAAAAAGCACAAAAGTAAGTAAAAAGTGTGAAATCATTAACCAAAAAGTGCAAAATTAGGTTAAAAGTGTGAAATCATTAACCAAAAAGTCGAAAATAATGTCCAGAGACTAAGTCCGAAAGAGCAAATAATTAACCAGTAAGCAGAGTAATCATTAACCAAAAAGCGCAAAATTAAGTTAAAAGTGTGAAATCATTAACCAAAAAGTCGAAAATAATGTCGAGACTAAGTCCGAAAGGGCAAATGGATAACCAGTAAGCAGAGTAATCATTAACCAAAAAGCGCAAAAGTAAGTAAAAAGTGTGAAATCATGAACCAAAAAGCGCAAAATAATGTCCAGAGACTAAGTCCGAAAGAGCAAATAATTAACCTGTAAGCAGAGTAATCATTAACCAAAATGTGCAAAAGTAAGTAAAAAGTGTGAAATCATTAACCAAAAAGTCGAAAATAATGTCCGGAGACCAAGTCCGAACGTGCAAATAATTAACCAGTAAGCAGAGTAATCATTAACCAAAAAGCACAAAAGTACGTAAAAAGTGTGAAATCATTAACCAAAAAGCACAAAATTAAGTTAAAAGCGTGAAATCATTAACCAAAAAGTCGAAACTAATGTCCAGAGACTAAGTCCGAAAGAGCAAATAATTAACCAGTAAGCAGAGTAATCATTAACCAAAAAGTGCAAAAGTAACTTAAAAGTGTGAAATCATTAACCAAAAAGTCGAAACTAATGTCCAGAGACGAAGTCCGAAAGAGCAAATAATTAACCAGTAAGCAGAGTAATCATTAACCAAAAAGTGCAAAAGTAACTTAAAAGTGTGAAATCATTAACCAAAAAGTCGAAAATGATGTACAGAGACTAAGTCCGAAAGAGCAAATAATTAACAAGTAAGCAGAGTAATCATTAACCAAAAAGCACAAAAGTAAGTAAAAAGTGTGAAATCATAACCAAAAAGCGCAAAATTATGTTAAAAGTGTGAAATCATTAACCAAAAAGTCGAAAATAATGTCCAGAGACGAAGTCCGAAAGAGCAAATAATTAACCAGTAAGCAGAGTAATCATTAACCAAAAAGTGCAAAAGTAACTTAAAAGTGTGAAATCATTAACCAAAAAGTCGAAAATGATGTACAGAGACTAAGTCCGAAAGAGCAAATAATTAACAAGTAAGCAGAGTAATCATTAACCAAAAAGCACAAAAGTAAGTAAAAAGTGTGAAATCATAACCAAAAAGCGCAAAATTATGTTAAAAGTGTGAAATCATTAACCAAAAAGTCGAAAATAATGTCCAGAGACGAAGTCCGAAAGAGCAAATAATTAACCAGTAAGCAGAGTAATCATTAACCAAAAAGTGCAAAAGTAACTTAAAAGTGTGAAATCATTAACCAAAAAGTCAAAAATAATGTCCAGAGACTAAGTCCGAAAGAACAAATAATTAACCAGGAAGCAGAGTAATCATTAACCAAAAAGTGCAAAAGTAACTTAAAAGTGTGAAATCATTAACCAAAAAGTCGAAAATGATGTACAGAGACTAAGTCCGAAAGAGCAAATAATTAACAAGTAAGCAGAGTAATCATTAACCAAAAAGCACAAAAGTAAGTAAAAAGTGTGAAATCATTAACCAAAAAGCGCAAAATTAGGTTAAAAGCGTGAAATCATTAACCAAAATGTTGAAAATAATGTCCAGAGACTAAGTCCGAAAGAGCAAATAATTAAACAGTAAGCAGAGTAATCATTAACCAAAACGTGCAAAAGTAAGTAAAAAGTGTGAAATCATTAACCAAAAAGTCGAAACTAATGTCCAGAGACTAAGTCCGAAAGAGCAAATAATTAACCAGTAAGCAGAGTAATCATTAACCAAAAAGTGCAAAAGTAACTTAAAAGTGTGAAATCATTAACCAAAAAGTCGAAACTAATGTCCAGAGACGAAGTCCGAAAGAGCAAATAATTAACCAGTAAGCAGAGTAATCATTAACCAAAAAGTGCAAAAGTAACTTAAAAGTGTGAAATCATTAACCAAAAAGTCGAAAATGATGTACAGAGACTAAGTCCGAAAGAGCAAATAATTAACAAGTAAGCAGAGTAATCATTAACCAAAAAGCACAAAAGTAAGTAAAAAGTGTGAAATCATAACCAAAAAGCGCAAAATTATGTTAAAAGTGTGAAATCATTAACCAAAAAGTCGAAAATAATGTCCAGAGACGAAGTCCGAAAGAGCAAATAATTAACCAGTAAGCAGAGTAATCATTAACCAAAAAGTGCAAAAGTAACTTAAAAGTGTGAAATCATTAATCAAAAAGTCGAAAATAATGTCCAGAGACCAAGTCCGAAAGTGCAAATAATTAACCAGTAAGCAGAGTAATCATTAACCAACAAGTGCAAAATTAGGTTAAAAGTGTGAAATGATTAACCAAAAAGTCGAAAATAATGTCCAGAGACTAAGTCCGAAAGAGCAAATAATTAACCAGTAAGCAGAGTAATCATTAACCAAAAAGCACAAAAGGAAGTTAATAGTATGAAATCAGTAACCAAAAAGTCGACAATAATGTCCAGAGACTAAGTCCGAAAGGGCAAATGGTTAACCAGTAAGCAGAGTAATCATTAACCAAAAAGCGCAAAAGTAAGAAAAAAGTGTGAAATCATTAACCAAAAAGTCGAAAATAATGTCCAGAGACTAAATCCGAAAGAGCAAATAATTAACCAGTAAGCAGAGTAATCATTAACCAAAAAGCGCAAAATTAAGTTAAAAGTGTGAAATCATTAACCAAAAAGTCGAAAATGATGTCGAGACTAAGTCCGAAAGAGCAAATAATTAACCAGTAAGCAGAGTAATCATTAACCAAAAAGCACAAAAGTAAGTAAAAAGTGTGAAATCATTAACCAAAAAGTGCAAAATTAGGTGAAAAGTGTGAAATCATTAACCAAAAAGTCGAAAATAATGTCCAGAGACTAAGTCCGAAAGAGCAAATAATTAACCAGTAAGCAGAGTAATCATTAACCAAAAAGCGCAAAATTAAGTTAAAAGTGTGAAATCATTAACCAAAAAGTCGAAAATAATGTCGAGACTAAGTCCGAAAGGGCAAATGGATAACCAGTAAGCAGAGTAATCATTAACCAAAAAGCGCAAAAGTAAGTAAAAAGTGTGAAATCATTAACCAAAAAGCGCAAAATAATGTCCAGAGACTAAGTCCGAAAGAGCAAATAATTAACCTGTAAGCAGAGTAATCATTAACCAAAATGTGCAAAAGTAAGTAAAAAGTGTGAAATCATTAACCAAAAAGTCGAAAATAATGTCCGGAGACCAAGTCCGAACGTGCAAATAATTAACCAGTAAGCAGAGAAATCATTAACCAAAAAGCACAAAAGTAAGTAAAAAGTGTGAAATCATTAACCAAAAAGCGCAAAATAATGTCCAGAGAGTAAGTCCGAAAGAGCAAATAATTAACCAGTAAGCAGAGTAATCATTAACCAAAAAGCACAAAAGTAAGTAAAAAGTGTGAAATCATTAACCAAAAAGTCGAAAATAATGTCCAGAGACCAAGTCCGAACGTTCAAATAATTAATCAGTAAGCAGAGTAATCATTAACCAAAAAGCACAAAAGTACGTAAAAAGTGTGAAATCATTAACCAAAAAGGGCAAAATTAGGTTAAAAGTGTGAAATGATTAACCAAAAAGTCGAAAATAATGTCCAGAGACCAAGTCCGAAAGGGCAAATGGTTAACCAGTAAGCAGAGTAATCATTAACCAAAAAGTGCCAAAGTAAGTAAAAAGTGTGAAATCATTAACCAAAAAGTCGAAAATAATGTCAAGACTAAGTCCGAAAGGGCAAATGGATAACCAGTAAGCAGAGTAATCATTAACCAAAAAGCGCAAAAGTAAGTAAAAAGTGTGAAATCATTAACCAAAAAGCGCAAAATAATGTCCAGAGACTAAGTCCGAAAGAGCAAATAATTAACCAGTAAGCAGAGTAATCATTAACCAAAAAGCACAAAAGGAAGTTAAAAGTGTGAAATCAGTAACCAAAAAGTCGACAATAATGTCCAGAGACTAAGTCCGAAAGGGCAAATGGTTAACCAGTAAGCAGAGTAATCATTAACCAAAAAGCGCAAAAGTAAGAAAAAAGTGTGAAATCATTAACCAAAAAGTCGAAAATAATGTCCAGAGACTAAATCCGAAAGAGCAAATAATTAACCAGTAAGCAGAGTAATCATTAACCAAAAAGCGCAAAATTAAGTTAAAAGTGTGAAATCATTAACCAAAAAGTCGAAAATAATGTCCAGAGACTAAGTCCGAAAGAGCAAATAATTAACCAGTAAGCAGAGTAATCATTAACCAAAAAGCGCAAAATTAAGTTAAAAGTGTGAAATCATTAACCAAAAAGTCGAAAATAATGTCGAGACTAAGTCCGAAAGGGCAAATGGTTAACCAGTAAGCAGAGTAATCATTAACCAAAAAGCGCAAAAGTAAGTAAAAAGTGTGAAATCATTAACCAAAAAGTCGAAAATAATATCCAGAGGCTAAGTCCGAAAGAGCAAATAATTAAACAGTAAGCAGAGTAATCATTAACCAAAAAGTGCAAAAGTAACTTAAAAGTGTGTAATCATTAACCAAAAAGTCAAAAATAATGTCCAGAGACTAAGTCCGAAAGAACAAATAATTAACCAGTAAGCAGAGTAATCATTAACCAAAAAGTGCAAAAGTAACTTAAAAGTGTGAAATCATTAACCAAAAAGTCGAAACTAATGTCCAGAGACGAAGTCCGAAAGAGCAAATAATTAACCAGTAAGCAGAGTAATCATTAACCAAAAAGTGCAAAAGTAACTTAAAAGTGTGAAATCATTAACCAAAAAGTCGAAAATGATGTCCAGAGACTAAGTCCGAAAGAGCAAATAATTAACCAGTAAGCAGAGTAATCATTAACCAAAAAGCACAAAAGGAAGTTAAAAGTGTGAAATCAGTAACCAAAAAGTCGACAATAATGTCCAGAGACTAAGTCCGAAAGGGCAAATGGTTAACCAGTAAGCAGAGTAATCATTAACCAAAAAGTGCAAAAGTAATTTAAAAGTGTGAAATCATTAACCAAAAAGTCGAAAATGATGTACAGAGAATAAGTCCGAAAGAGCAAATAATTAACAAGTAAGCAGAGTAATCATTAACCAAAAAGCACAAAAGTAAGTAAAAAGTGTGAAATCATTAACCAAAAAGCGCTAAATTAGGTTAAAAGCGTGAAATCATTAACCAAAATGTTGAAAATAATGTCCAGAGACTAAGTCCGAAAGAGCAAATAATTAAACAGTAAGCAGAGTAATCATTAACCAAAACGTGCAAAAGTAAGTAAAAAGTGTGAAATCATTAACCAAAAAGTCGAAACTAATGTCCAGAGACTAAGTCCGAAAGAGCAAATAATTAACCAGTAAGCAGAGTAATCATTAACCAAAAAGTGCAAAAGGAACTTAAAAGTGTGAAATCATTAACCAAAAAGTCGAAACTAATGTCCAGAGACGAAGTCCGAAAGAGCAAATAATTAACCAGTAAGCAGAGTAATCATTAACCAAAAAGTGCAAAAGTAACTTAAAAGTGTGAAATCATTAACCAAAAAGTCGAAAATGATGTCCAGAGACTAAGTCCAAAAGAGCAAATAATTAACCAGTAAGCTGAGTTATCATTAAACAAAAAGCACAAAAGTAAGTAAAAAGTGTGAAATCATTAACCAAAAAGCGCAAAATTATGTTAAAAGTGTGAAATCATTAACCAAAAACTCGAAAATAATGTCCAGAGACAAAGTCCAAAAGGGCAAATGGTTAACCAGTAAGCAGAGTAATCATTAACCAAAAAGTGCAAAAGTAAGTAAAAAGTGTGAAATCATCAACCACAAAGTCGATAATAATGTCCAGAGACTAAGTCCGAAAGAGCAAATAATTAACCAGCAAGCAGAGTTATCATTAAACAAAAAGCACAAAAGTAAGTAAAAAGTGTGAAATCATTAACCAAAAAGCGCAAAATTAGGCTAAAAGTGTGAAATCATTAACCAAAAAGTCGAAAATAATGTCCAGAGACCAAGTCCGAAAGTGCAAATAATTAACCAGTAAGCAGAGCAATCATTAACCAACAAGTGCAAAATTAGGTTAAAAGTGTGAAATGATTAACCAAAAAGTCGAAAATAATGTCCAGAGACTAAGTCCGAAAGAGCAAATAATTAACCAGTAAGCAGAGTAATCATTAACCAAAAAGCACAAAAGGAAGTTAGTAGTATGAAATCAGTAACCAAAAAGTCGACAATAATGTCCAGAGACTAAGTCCGAAAGGGCAAATGGTTAACCAGTAAGCAGAGTAATCATTAACCAAAAAGCGCAAAAGTAAGAAAAAAGTGTGAAATCATTAACCAAAAAGTCGAAAATAATGTCCAGAGACTAAATCCGAAAGAGCAAATAATTAACCAGTAAGCAGAGTAATCATTAACCAAAAAGCGCAAAATTAAGTTAAAAGTGTGAAATCATTAACCAAAAAGTCGAAAATAATGTCGAGACTAAGTCCGAAAGTGCAAATAATTAACCAGTAAGCAGAGTAATCATTAACCAAAAAGCACAAAAGTAAGTAAAAAGTGTGAAATCATTAACCAAAAAGTTCAAAATTAGGTTAAAAGTGTGAAATCATTAACCAAAAAGTCGAAAATAATGTCCAGAGACTAAGTCCGAAAGAGCAAATAATTAACCAGTAAGCAGAGTAATCATTAACCAAAAAGCGCAAAATTAAGTTAAAAGTGTGAAATCATTAACCAAAAAGTCGAAAATAATGTCGAGACTAAGTCCGAAAGGGCAAATGGATAACCAGTAAGCAGAGTAATCATTAACCAAAAAGCGCAAAAGTAAGTAAAAAGTGTGAAATCATGAACCAAAAAGCGCAAAATAATGTCCAGAGACTAAGTCCGAAAGAGCAAATAATTAACCTGTAAGCAGAGTAATCATTAACCAAAATGTGCAAAAGTAAGTAAAAAGTGTGAAATCATTAACCAAAAAGTCGAAAATAATGTCCGGAGACCAAGTCCGAACGTGCAAATAATTAACCAGTAAGCAGAGTAATCATTAACCAAAAAGCACAAAAGTACGTAAAAAGTGTGAAATCATTAACCAAAAAGCACAAAATTAAGTTAAAAGCGTGAAATCAGTAACCAAAAAGTCGACAATAATGTCCAGAGACTAAGTCCGAAAGAGCAAATAATTAACCAGTAAACAGAGTAATCATTAACCAAAAAGTGCAAAAGTAACTTAAAAGTGTGAAATCATTAACCAAAAAGTCGAAACTAATGTCCAGAGACGAAGTCCGAAAGTGCAAATAATTAACCAGTAAGCATAGTAATCATTAACCAAAAAGCACAAAAGTAAGTAAAAAGTGTGAAATCATTAACCAAAAAGTGCAAAATTAGGTTAAAAGTGTGAAATGATTAACCAAAAAGTCGAAAATAATGTCCAGAGACCAAGTCCGAAAGGGCAAATGGATAACCAGTAAGCAGAGTAATCATTAACCAAAAAGCGCAAAAGTAAGAAAAAAGTGTGAAATCATCAACCAAAAAGTCGAAAATATTGTCCAGAGACTAAATCCGAAAGAGCAAATAATTAACCAGTAAGCAGAGTAATCATTAACCAAAAAGCGCAAAATTAAGTTAAAAGTGTGAAATCATTAACCAAAAAGTCGAAAATGATGTCCAGAGACTAAGTCCGAAAGAGCAAATAATTAACCAGTAAGCAGAGTAATCATTAACCAAAAAGCACAAAAGGAAGTTAAAAGTGTGAAATCAGTAACCAAAAAGTGAACAATAATGTCCAGAGACTAAGTCCGAAAGGGCAAATGGTTAACCAGTAAGCAGAGTAACCATTAACCAAAAAGCGCAAAAGTAAGTAAAAAGTGTGAAATCATTAACCAAAAAGTCGAAAATAATGTCCAGAGACTAAGTCCGAAAGAGCAAATAATTAAACAGTAAGCAGAGTAATCATTAACCAAAAAGTGCAAAAGTAACTTAAAAGTGTGAAATCATTAACCAAAAAGTCAAAAATAATGTCCAGAGACTAAGTCCGAAAGAACAAATAATTAACCAGGAAGCAGAGTAATCATTAACCAAAAAGTGCAAAAGTAACTTAAAAGTGTGAAATCATTAACCAAAAAGTCGAAAATGATGTACAGAGACTAAGTCCGAAAGAGCAAATAATTAACAAGTAAGCAGAGTAATCATTAACCAAAAAGCACAAAAGTAAGTAAAAAGTGTGAAATCATTAACCAAAAAGCGCAAAATTAGGTTAAAAGCGTGAAATCATTAACCAAAATGTTGAAAATAATGTCCAGAGACTAAGTCCGAAAGAGCAAATAATTAAACAGTAAGCAGAGTAATCATTAACCAAAACGTGCAAAAGTAAGTAAAAAGTGTGAAATCATTAACCAAAAAGTTGAAACTAATGTCCAGAGACTAAGTCCGAAAGAGCAAATAATTAACCAGTAAGCAGAGTAATCATTAACCAAAAAGTGCAAAAGTAACTTAAAAGTGTGAAATCATTAACCAAAAAGTCGAAACTAATGTCCAGAGACGAAGTCCGAAAGAGCAAATAATTAACCAGTAAGCAGAGTAATCATTAACCAAAAAGTGCAAAAGTAACTTAAAAGTGTGAAATCATTAACCAAAAAGTCGAAAATGATGTACAGAGACTAAGTCCGAAAGAGCAAATAATTAACAAGTAAGCAGAGTAATCATTAACCAAAAAGCACAAAAGTAAGTAAAAAGTGTGAAATCATAACCAAAAAGCGCAAAATTATGTTAAAAGTGTGAAATCATTAACCAAAAACTCGAAAATAATGTCCAGAGACCAAGTCCGAAAGTGCAAATAATTAACCAGTAAGCAGAGTAATCATTAACCAACAAGTGCAAAATTAGGTTAAAAGTGTGAAATGATTAACCAAAAAGTCGAAAATAATGTCCAGAGACTAAGTCCGAAAGAGCAAATAATTAACCAGTAAGCAGAGTAATCATTAACCAAAAAGCACAAAAGGAAGTTAATAGTATGAAATCAGTAACCAAAAAGTCGACAATAATGTCCAGAGACTAAGTCCGAAAGGGCAAATGGTTAACCAGTAAGCAGAGTAATCATTAACCAAAAAGCGCAAAAGTAAGAAAAAAGTGTGAAATCATTAACCAAAAAGTCGAAAATAATGTCCAGAGACTAAATCCGAAAGAGCAAATAATTAACCAGTAAGCAGAGTAATCATTAACCAAAAAGCGCAAAATTAAGTTAAAAGTGTGAAATCATTAACCAAAAAGTCGAAAATGATGTCGAGACTAAGTCCGAAAGAGCAAATAATTAACCAGTAAGCAGAGTAATCATTAACCAAAAAGCACAAAAGTAAGTAAAAAGTGTGAAATCATTAACCAAAAAGTGCAAAATTAGGTGAAAAGTGTGAAATCATTAACCAAAAAGTCGAAAATAATGTCCAGAGACTAAGTCCGAAAGAGCAAATAATTAACCAGTAAGCAGAGTAATCATTAACCAAAAAGCGCAAAATTAAGTTAAAAGTGTGAAATCATTAACCAAAAAGTCGAAAATAATGTCGAGACTAAGTCCGAAAGGGCAAATGGATAACCAGTAAGCAGAGTAATCATTAACCAAAAAGCGCAAAAGTAAGTAAAAAGTGTGAAATCATTAACCAAAAAGCGCAAAATAATGTCCAGAGACTAAGTCCGAAAGAGCAAATAATTAACCTGTAAGCAGAGTAATCATTAACCAAAATGTGCAAAAGTAAGTAAAAAGTGTGAAATCATTAACCAAAAAGTCGAAAATAATGTCCGGAGACCAAGTCCGAACGTGCAAATAATTAACCAGTAAGCAGAGTAATCATTAACCAAAAAGCACAAAAGTAAGTAAAAAGTGTGAAATCATTAACCAAAAAGCGCAAAATAATGTCCAGAGACTAAGTCCGAAAGAGCAAATAATTAACCAGTAAGCAGAGTAATCATTAACCAAAAAGCACAAAAGTAAGTAAAAAGTGTGAAATCATTAACCAAAAAGTCGAAAATAATGTCCAGAGACCAAGTCCGAACGTTCAAATAATTAATCAGTAAGCAGAGTAATCATTAACCAAAAAGCACAAAAGTACGTAAAAAGTGTGAAATCATTAACCAAAAAGGGCAAAATTAGGTTAAAAGTGTGAAATGATTAACCAAAAAGTCGAAAATAATGTCCAGAGACCAAGTCCGAAAGGGCAAATGGTTAACCAGTAAGCAGAGTAATCATTAACCAAAAAGTGCCAAAGTAAGAAAAAAGTGTGAAATCATTAACCAAAAAGTCGAAAATAATGTCAAGACTAAGTCCGAAAGGGCAAATGGATAACCAGTAAGCAGAGTAATCATTAACCAAAAAGCGCAAAAGTAAGTAAAAAGTGTGAAATCATTAACCAAAAAGCGCAAAATAATGTCCAGAGACTAAGTCCGAAAGAGCAAATAATTAACCTGTAAGCAGAGTAATCATTAACCAAAAAGCACAAAAGTAAGTAAAAAGTGTGAAATCATTAACCAAAAAGTCGAAAATAATGTCCAGAGACCAAGTCCGAACGTGCAAATAATTAACCAGTAAGCAGAGTAATCATTAACCAAAAAGCACAAAAGTACGTAAAAAGTGTGAAATCATTAACCAAAAAGCACAAAATTAAGTTAAAAGCGTGAAATCAGTAACCAAAAAGTCGACAATAATGTCCAGAGACGAAGTCCGAAAGAGCAAATAATTAACCAGTAAACAGAGTAATCATTAACCAAAAAGTGCAAAAGTAACTTAAAAGTGTGAAATCATTAACCAAAAAGTCGAAACTAATGTCCAGAGACGAAGTCCGAAAGAGCAAATAATTAACCAGTAAGCAGAGTAATCATTAACCAAAAAGTGCAAAAGTAACTTAAAAGTGTGAAATCATTAACCAAAAAGTCGAAAATGATGTCCAGAGACTAAGTCCAAAAGAGCAAATAATTAACCAGTAAGCAGAGTAATCATTAACCAAAAAGTGCAAAAGTAAGTAAAAAGTGTGAAATCATCAACCAAAAAGTCGATAATAATGTCCAGAGACTAAGTCCGAAAGTGCAAATAATTAACCAGTAAGCAGAGTAATCATTAACCAAAAAGCACAAAAGTAAGTAAAAAGTGTGAAATCATTAACCAAAAAGTGCAAAATTAGGTTAAAAGTGTGAAATGATTAACCAAAAAGTCGAAAATAATGTCCAGAGACCAAGTCCGAAAGGGCAAATGGATAACCAGTAAGCAGAGTAATCATTAACCAAAAAGCGCAAAAGTAAGAAAAAAGTGTGAAATCATCAACCAAAAAGTCGAAAATAATGTCCAGAGACTAAATCCGAAAGAGCAAATAATTAACCAGTAAGCAGAGTAATCATTAAACAAAAAGCGCAAAATTAAGTTAAAAGTGTGAAATCATTAACCAAAAAGTCGAAAATAATGTCCAGAGACTAAGTCCGAAAGAGCAAATAATTAACCAGTAAGCAGAGTAATCATTAACCAAAAAGCGCAAAATTAAGTTAAAAGTGTGAAATCAATAACCAAAAAGTCGAAAATAATGTCAAGACTAAGTCCGAAAGAGCAAATAATTAACCAGCAAGCAGAGTAATCATTAAACAAAAAGCACAAAAGTAAGTAAAAAGTGTGAAATCATTAACCAAAAAGCGCAAAATTAGGTTAAAAGTGTGAAATCATTAACCAAAAAGTCGAAAATAATGTCCAGAGACCAAGTCCGAAAGTGCAAATAATTAACCAGTAAGCAGAGTAATCATTAACCAAAAAGCACAAAAGTAAGTAAAAAGTGTGAAATCATTAACCAAAAAGTGCAAAATTAGGTTAAAAGTGTGAAATCATTAACCAAAAAGTCGAAAATAATGTCCAGAGACTAAGTCCGAAAGAGCAAATAATTAACCAGTAAGCAGAGTAATCATTAACCAAAAAGCGCAAAATTAAGTTAAAAGTGTGAAATCATTAACCAAAAAGTCGAAAATAATGTCGAGACTAAGTCCGAAAGGGCAAATGGATAACCAGTAAGCAGAGTAATCATTAACCAAAAAGCGCAAAAGTAAGTAAAAAGTGTGAAATCATCAACCAAAAAGTCGAAAATAATGTCCAGAGACTAAGTCCGAAAGAGCAAATAATTAAACAGTAAGCAGAGTAATCATTAACCAAAAAGCACAAAAGTAAGTAAAAAGTGTGAAATCATTAACCAAAAAGTCGAAAATAATGTCCAGAGACCAAGTCCGAACGTGCAAATAATTAACCAGTAAGCAGAGTAATCATTAACCAAAAAGCACAAAAGTACGTAAAAAGTGTGAAATCATTTACCAAAAAGCGCAAAATTAGGTTAAAAGTGTGAAATGATTAACCAAAAAGTCGAAAATAATGTCCAGAGACCAAGTCCGAAAGTGCAAATAATTAACCAGTAAGCAGAGTAATCATTAACCAAAAAGCACAAAAGTAAGTAAAAAGTCTGAAATCATTAACCAAAAAGTCGAAAATAATGTCCAGAGACTAAGTCCGAAAGAGCAAATAATTAACCAGTAAGCAGAGTAATCATTAACCAAAAAGCGCAAAATTAAGTTAAAAGTGTGAAATCATTAACCAAAAAGTTGAAAATAATGTCGAGACGAAGTCCGAAAGGGCAAATGGATAACCAGTAAGCAGAGTAATCATTAACCAAAAAGCGCAAAAGTAAGTAAAAAGTGTGAAATCATTAACCAAAAAGTCGAAAATAATGTCCAGAGACTAAGTGCGAAAGAGCAAATAATAAACCAGTAAGCAGAGTAATCATAAACCAAAAAGCACAAAAGTAAGTAAAAGTGTGAAATCATTAACCAAAAAGCGCAAAATAATGTCCAGAGACTAAGTCCGAAAGAGCAAATAATTAACCAGTAAGCAGAGTAATCATTAACCAAAAAGCACAAAAGTAAGCAAAAAGTGTGAAATCACTAACCAAAAAGTCGAAAATAATGTCCAGAGACCAAGTCCGAACGTGCAAATAATTAACCAGTAAGCAGAGTAATCATTAACCAAAAAGCACAAAAGTACGTAACAAGTGTGAAATCATTAACCAAAAAGCAGAAAATTAAGTTAAAAGCGTGAAATCAGTAACCAAAAAGTCGACAATAATGTCCAGAGACTAAGTCCGAAAGGGCAAATGGTTAACCAGTAAGCAGAGTAATCATTAAACAAGATGGGCAAATGTAAGTAAAAAGTGTGAAATCGTTAACCAAAAAGTCGAAAATAATGTCCAGAGACGAAGTCCGAAAGAGCAAATAATTAACCAGCAAGCAGAGTAATCATTAAACAAAAAGCACAAAAGTAAGTAAAAAGTGTGAAATCATTAACCAAAAAGCGCAAAATTAGGTTAAAAGTGTGAAATCATTAACCAAAAAGTCGAAAATAATGTCCAGAGACGAAGTCCGAAAGAGCAAATAATTAACCAGTAAGCAGAGTAATCATTAACCAAAAAGTGCAAAAGTAACTTAAAAGTGTGAAATCATTAACCAAAAAGTCAAAAATAATGTCCAGAGACTAAGTCCGAAAGAACAAATAATTAACCAGGAAGCAGAGTAATCATTAACCAAAAAGTGCAAAAGTAACTTAAAAGTGTGAAATCATTAACCAAAAAGTCGAAAATGATGTACAGAGACTAAGTCCGAAAGAGCAAATAATTAACAAGTAAGCAGAGTAATCATTAACCAAAAAGCACAAAAGTAAGTAAAAAGTGTGAAATCATTAACCAAAAAGCGCAAAATTAGGTTAAAAGCGTGAAATCATTAACCAAAATGTTGAAAATAATGTCCAGAGACTAAGTCCGAAAGAGCAAATAATTAAACAGTAAGCAGAGTAATCATTAACCAAAACGTGCAAAAGTAAGTAAAAAGTGTGAAATCATTAACCAAAAAGTCGAAACTAATGTCCAGAGACTAAGTCCGAAAGAGCAAATAATTAACCAGTAAGCAGAGTAATCATTAACCAAAAAGTGCAAAAGTAACTTAAAAGTGTGAAATCATTAACCAAAAAGTCGAAACTAATGTCCAGAGACGAAGTCCGAAAGAGCAAATAATTAACCAGTAAGCAGAGTAATCATTAACCAAAAAGTGCAAAAGTAACTTAAAAGTGTGAAATCATTAACCAAAAAGTCGAAAATGATGTACAGAGACTAAGTCCGAAAGAGCAAATAATTAACAAGTAAGCAGAGTAATCATTAACCAAAAAGCACAAAAGTAAGTAAAAAGTGTGAAATCATAACCAAAAAGCGCAAAATTATGTTAAAAGTGTGAAATCATTAACCAAAAAGTCGAAAATAATGTCCAGAGACGAAGTCCGAAAGAGCAAATAATTAACCAGTAAGCAGAGTAATCATTAACCAAAAAGTGCAAAAGTAACTTAAAAGTGTGAAATCATTAATCAAAAAGTCGAAAATAATGTCCAGAGACCAAGTCCGAAAGTGCAAATAATTAACCAGTAAGCAGAGTAATCATTAACCAACAAGTGCAAAATTAGGTTAAAAGTGTGAAATGATTAACCAAAAAGTCGAAAATAATGTCCAGAGACTAAGTCCGAAAGAGCAAATAATTAACCAGTAAGCAGAGTAATCATTAACCAAAAAGCACAAAAGGAAGTTAATAGTATGAAATCAGTAACCAAAAAGTCGACAATAATGTCCAGAGACTAAGTCCGAAAGGGCAAATGGTTAACCAGTAAGCAGAGTAATCATTAACCAAAAAGCGCAAAAGTAAGAAAAAAGTGTGAAATCATTAACCAAAAAGTCGAAAATAATGTCCAGAGACTAAATCCGAAAGAGCAAATAATTAACCAGTAAGCAGAGTAATCATTAACCAAAAAGCGCAAAATTAAGTTAAAAGTGTGAAATCATTAACCAAAAAGTCGAAAATGATGTCGAGACTAAGTCCGAAAGAGCAAATAATTAACCAGTAAGCAGAGTAATCATTAACCAAAAAGCACAAAAGTAAGTAAAAAGTGTGAAATCATTAACCAAAAAGTGCAAAATTAGGTGAAAAGTGTGAAATCATTAACCAAAAAGTCGAAAATAATGTCCAGAGACTAAGTCCGAAAGAGCAAATAATTAACCAGTAAGCAGAGTAATCATTAACCAAAAAGCGCAAAATTAAGTTAAAAGTGTGAAATCATTAACCAAAAAGTCGAAAATAATGTCGAGACTAAGTCCGAAAGGGCAAATGGATAACCAGTAAGCAGAGTAATCATTAACCAAAAAGCGCAAAAGTAAGTAAAAAGTGTGAAATCATTAACCAAAAAGCGCAAAATAATGTCCAGAGACTAAGTCCGAAAGAGCAAATAATTAACCTGTAAGCAGAGTAATCATTAACCAAAATGTGCAAAAGTAAGTAAAAAGTGTGAAATCATTAACCAAAAAGTCGAAAATAATGTCCGGAGACCAAGTCCGAACGTGCAAATAATTAACCAGTAAGCAGAGAAATCATTAACCAAAAAGCACAAAAGTAAGTAAAAAGTGTGAAATCATTAACCAAAAAGCGCAAAATAATGTCCAGAGAGTAAGTCCGAAAGAGCAAATAATTAACCAGTAAGCAGAGTAATCATTAACCAAAAAGCACAAAAGTAAGTAAAAAGTGTGAAATCATTAACCAAAAAGTCGAAAATAATGTCCAGAGACCAAGTCCGAACGTTCAAATAATTAATCAGTAAGCAGAGTAATCATTAACCAAAAAGCACAAAAGTACGTAAAAAGTGTGAAATCATTAACCAAAAAGGGCAAAATTAGGTTAAAAGTGTGAAATGATTAACCAAAAAGTCGAAAATAATGTCCAGAGACCAAGTCCGAAAGGGCAAATGGTTAACCAGTAAGCAGAGTAATCATTAACCAAAAAGTGCGAAAGTAAGTAAAAAGTGTGAAATCATTAACCAAAAAGTCGAAAATAATGTCAAGACTAAGTCCGAAAGGGCAAATGGATAACCAGTAAGCAGAGTAATCATTAACCAAAAAGCGCAAAAGTAAGTAAAAAGTGTGAAATCATTAACCAAAAAGCGCAAAATAATGTCCAGAGACTAAGTCCGAAAGAGCAAATAATTAACCAGTAAGCAGAGTAATCATTAACCAAAAAGCACAAAAGGAAGTTAAAAGTGTGAAATCAGTAACCAAAAAGTCGACAATAATGTCCAGAGACTAAGTCCGAAAGGGCAAATGGTTAACCAGTAAGCAGAGTAATCATTAACCAAAAAGCGCAAAAGTAAGAAAAAAGTGTGAAATCATTAACCAAAAAGTCGAAAATAATGTCCAGAGACTAAATCCGAAAGAGCAAATAATTAACCAGTAAGCAGAGTAATCATTAACCAAAAAGCGCAAAATTAAGTTAAAAGTGTGAAATCATTAACCAAAAAGTCGAAAATAATGTCCAGAGACTAAGTCCGAAAGAGCAAATAATTAACCAGTAAGCAGAGTAATCATTAACCAAAAAGCGCAAAATTAAGTTAAAAGTGTGAAATCATTAACCAAAAAGTCGAAAATAATGTCGAGACTAAGTCCGAAAGGGCAAATGGTTAACCAGTAAGCAGAGTAATCATTAACCAAAAAGCGCAAAAGTAAGTAAAAAGTGTGAAATCATTAACCAAAAAGTCGAAAATAATATCCAGAGGCTAAGTCCGAAAGAGCAAATAATTAAACAGTAAGCAGAGTAATCATTAACCAAAAAGTGCAAAAGTAACTTAAAAGTGTGTAATCATTAACCAAAAAGTCAAAAATAATGTCCAGAGACTAAGTCCGAAAGAACAAATAATTAACCAGTAAGCAGAGTAATCATTAACCAAAAAGTGCAAAAGTAACTTAAAAGTGTGAAATCATTAACCAAAAAGTCGAAACTAATGTCCAGAGACGAAGTCCGAAAGAGCAAATAATTAACCAGTAAGCAGAGTAATCATTAACCAAAAAGTGCAAAAGTAACTTAAAAGTGTGAAATCATTAACCAAAAAGTCGAAAATGATGTCCAGAGACTAAGTCCGAAAGAGCAAATAATTAACCAGTAAGCAGAGTAATCATTAACCAAAAAGTGCAAAAGTAACTTAAAAGTGTGAAATCATTAACCAAAAAGTCAAAAATAATGTCCAGAGACTAAGTCCGAAAGAACAAATAATTAACCAGGAAGCAGAGTAATCATTAACCAAAAAGTGCAAAAGTAACTTAAAAGTGTGAAATCATTAACCAAAAAGTCGAAAATGATGTACAGAGACTAAGTCCGAAAGAGCAAATAATTAACAAGTAAGCAGAGTAATCATTAACCAAAAAGCACAAAAGTAAGTAAAAAGTGTGAAATCATTAACCAAAAAGCGCAAAATTAGGTTAAAAGCGTGAAATCATTAACCAAAATGTTGAAAATAATGTCCAGAGACTAAGTCCGAAAGAGCAAATAATTAAACAGTAAGCAGAGTAATCATTAACCAAAACGTGCAAAAGTAAGTAAAAAGTGTGAAATCATTAACCAAAAAGTCGAAACTAATGTCCAGAGACTAAGTCCGAAAGAGCAAATAATTAACCAGTAAGCAGAGTAATCATTAACCAAAAAGTGCAAAAGTAACTTAAAAGTGTGAAATCATTAACCAAAAAGTCGAAACTAATGTCCAGAGACGAAGTCCGAAAGAGCAAATAATTAACCAGTAAGCAGAGTAATCATTAACCAAAAAGTGCAAAAGTAACTTAAAAGTGTGAAATCATTAACCAAAAAGTCGAAAATGATGTACAGAGACTAAGTCCGAAAGAGCAAATAATTAACAAGTAAGCAGAGTAATCATTAACCAAAAAGCACAAAAGTAAGTAAAAAGTGTGAAATCATAACCAAAAAGCGCAAAATTATGTTAAAAGTGTGAAATCATTAACCAAAAAGTCGAAAATAATGTCCAGAGACGAAGTCCGAAAGAGCAAATAATTAACCAGTAAGCAGAGTAATCATTAACCAAAAAGTGCAAAAGTAACTTAAAAGTGTGAAATCATTAATCAAAAAGTCGAAAATAATGTCCAGAGACCAAGTCCGAAAGTGCAAATAATTAACCAGTAAGCAGAGTAATCATTAACCAACAAGTGCAAAATTAGGTTAAAAGTGTGAAATGATTAACCAAAAAGTCGAAAATAATGTCCAGAGACTAAGTCCGAAAGAGCAAATAATTAACCAGTAAGCAGAGTAATCATTAACCAAAAAGCACAAAAGGAAGTTAATAGTATGAAATCAGTAACCAAAAAGTCGACAATAATGTCCAGAGACTAAGTCCGAAAGGGCAAATGGTTAACCAGTAAGCAGAGTAATCATTAACCAAAAAGCGCAAAAGTAAGAAAAAAGTGTGAAATCATTAACCAAAAAGTCGAAAATAATGTCCAGAGACTAAATCCGAAAGAGCAAATAATTAACCAGTAAGCAGAGTAATCATTAACCAAAAAGCGCAAAATTAAGTTAAAAGTGTGAAATCATTAACCAAAAAGTCGAAAATGATGTCGAGACTAAGTCCGAAAGAGCAAATAATTAACCAGTAAGCAGAGTAATCATTAACCAAAAAGCACAAAAGTAAGTAAAAAGTGTGAAATCATTAACCAAAAAGTGCAAAATTAGGTGAAAAGTGTGAAATCATTAACCAAAAAGTCGAAAATAATGTCCAGAGACTAAGTCCGAAAGAGCAAATAATTAACCAGTAAGCAGAGTAATCATTAACCAAAAAGCGCAAAATTAAGTTAAAAGTGTGAAATCATTAACCAAAAAGTCGAAAATAATGTCGAGACTAAGTCCGAAAGGGCAAATGGATAACCAGTAAGCAGAGTAATCATTAACCAAAAAGCGCAAAAGTAAGTAAAAAGTGTGAAATCATTAACCAAAAAGTCGAAAATAATGTCCGGAGACCAAGTCCGAACGTGCAAATAATTAACCAGTAAGCAGAGAAATCATTAACCAAAAAGCACAAAAGTAAGTAAAAAGTGTGAAATCATTAACCAAAAAGCGCAAAATAATGTCCAGAGAGTAAGTCCGAAAGAGCAAATAATTAACCAGTAAGCAGAGTAATCATTAACCAAAAAGCACAAAAGTAAGTAAAAAGTGTGAAATCATTAACCAAAAAGTCGAAAATAATGTCCAGAGACCAAGTCCGAACGTTCAAATAATTAATCAGTAAGCAGAGTAATCATTAACCAAAAAGCACAAAAGTACGTAAAAAGTGTGAAATCATTAACCAAAAAGGGCAAAATTAGGTTAAAAGTGTGAAATGATTAACCAAAAAGTCGAAAATAATGTCCAGAGACCAAGTCCGAAAGGGCAAATGGTTAACCAGTAAGCAGAGTAATCATTAACCAAAAAGTGCCAAAGTAAGTAAAAAGTGTGAAATCATTAACCAAAAAGTCGAAAATAATGTCAAGACTAAGTCCGAAAGGGCAAATGGATAACCAGTAAGCAGAGTAATCATTAACCAAAAAGCGCAAAAGTAAGTAAAAAGTGTGAAATCATTAACCAAAAAGCGCAAAATAATGTCCAGAGACTAAGTCCGAAAGAGCAAATAATTAACCAGTAAGCAGAGTAATCATTAACCAAAAAGCACAAAAGGAAGTTAAAAGTGTGAAATCAGTAACCAAAAAGTCGACAATAATGTCCAGAGACTAAGTCCGAAAGGGCAAATGGTTAACCAGTAAGCAGAGTAATCATTAACCAAAAAGCGCAAAAGTAAGAAAAAAGTGTGAAATCATTAACCAAAAAGTCGAAAATAATGTCCAGAGACTAAATCCGAAAGAGCAAATAATTAACCAGTAAGCAGAGTAATCATTAACCAAAAAGCGCAAAATTAAGTTAAAAGTGTGAAATCATTAACCAAAAAGTCGAAAATAATGTCCAGAGACTAAGTCCGAAAGAGCAAATAATTAACCAGTAAGCAGAGTAATCATTAACCAAAAAGCGCAAAATTAAGTTAAAAGTGTGAAATCATTAACCAAAAAGTCGAAAATAATGTCGAGACTAAGTCCGAAAGGGCAAATGGTTAACCAGTAAGCAGAGTAATCATTAACCAAAAAGCGCAAAAGTAAGTAAAAAGTGTGAAATCATTAACCAAAAAGTCGAAAATAATATCCAGAGGCTAAGTCCGAAAGAGCAAATAATTAAACAGTAAGCAGAGTAATCATTAACCAAAAAGTGCAAAAGTAACTTAAAAGTGTGTAATCATTAACCAAAAAGTCAAAAATAATGTCCAGAGACTAAGTCCGAAAGAACAAATAATTAACCAGTAAGCAGAGTAATCATTAACCAAAAAGTGCAAAAGTAACTTAAAAGTGTGAAATCATTAACCAAAAAGTCGAAACTAATGTCCAGAGACGAAGTCCGAAAGAGCAAATAATTAACCAGTAAGCAGAGTAATCATTAACCAAAAAGTGCAAAAGTAACTTAAAAGTGTGAAATCATTAACCAAAAAGTCGAAAATGATGTCCAGAGACTAAGTCCGAAAGAGCAAATAATTAACCAGTAAGCAGAGTAATCATTAACCAAAAAGCACAAAAGGAAGTTAAAAGTGTGAAATCAGTAACCAAAAAGTCGACAATAATGTCCAGAGACTAAGTCCGAAAGGGCAAATGGTTAACCAGTAAGCAGAGTAATCATTAACCAAAAAGTGCAAAAGTAATTTAAAAGTGTGAAATCATTAACCAAAAAGTCGAAAATGATGTACAGAGAATAAGTCCGAAAGAGCAAATAATTAACAAGTAAGCAGAGTAATCATTAACCAAAAAGCACAAAAGTAAGTAAAAAGTGTGAAATCATTAACCAAAAAGCGCTAAATTAGGTTAAAAGCGTGAAATCATTAACCAAAATGTTGAAAATAATGTCCAGAGACTAAGTCCGAAAGAGCAAATAATTAAACAGTAAGCAGAGTAATCATTAACCAAAACGTGCAAAAGTAAGTAAAAAGTGTGAAATCATTAACCAAAAAGTCGAAACTAATGTCCAGAGACTAAGTCCGAAAGAGCAAATAATTAACCAGTAAGCAGAGTAATCATTAACCAAAAAGTGCAAAAGGAACTTAAAAGTGTGAAATCATTAACCAAAAAGTCGAAACTAATGTCCAGAGACGAAGTCCGAAAGAGCAAATAATTAACCAGTAAGCAGAGTAATCATTAACCAAAAAGTGCAAAAGTAACTTAAAAGTGTGAAATCATTAACCAAAAAGTCGAAAATGATGTCCAGAGACTAAGTCCGAAAGAGCAAATAATTAACCAGTAAGCAGAGTAATCATTAACCAAAAAGCACAAAAGTAAGTAAAAAGTGTGAAATCATTAACCAAAAAGTGCAAAATTAGGTGAAAAGTGTGAAATCATTAACCAAAAAGTCGAAAATAATGTCCAGAGACTAAGTCCGAAAGAGCAAATAATTAACCAGTAAGCAGAGTAATCATTAACCAAAAAGCGCAAAATTAAGTTAAAAGTGTGAAATCATTAACCAAAAAGTCGAAAATAATGTCGAGACTAAGTCCGAAAGGGCAAATGGATAACCAGTAAGCAGAGTAATCATTAACCAAAAAGCGCAAAAGTAAGTAAAAAGTGTGAAATCATTAACCAAAAAGCGCAAAATAATGTCCAGAGACTAAGTCCGAAAGAGCAAATAATTAACCTGTAAGCAGAGTAATCATTAACCAAAATGTGCAAAAGTAAGTAAAAAGTGTGAAATCATTAACCAAAAAGTCGAAAATAATGTCCGGAGACCAAGTCCGAACGTGCAAATAATTAACCAGTAAGCAGAGAAATCATTAACCAAAAAGCACAAAAGTAAGTAAAAAGTGTGAAATCATTAACCAAAAAGCGCAAAATAATGTCCAGAGAGTAAGTCCGAAAGAGCAAATAATTAACCAGTAAGCAGAGTAATCATTAACCAAAAAGCACAAAAGTAAGTAAAAAGTGTGAAATCATTAACCAAAAAGTCGAAAATAATGTCCAGAGACCAAGTCCGAACGTTCAAATAATTAATCAGTAAGCAGAGTAATCATTAACCAAAAAGCACAAAAGTACGTAAAAAGTGTGAAATCATTAACCAAAAAGGGCAAAATTAGGTTAAAAGTGTGAAATGATTAACCAAAAAGTCGAAAATAATGTCCAGAGACCAAGTCCGAAAGGGCAAATGGTTAACCAGTAAGCAGAGTAATCATTAACCAAAAAGTGCCAAAGTAAGTAAAAAGTGTGAAATCATTAACCAAAAAGTCGAAAATAATGTCAAGACTAAGTCCGAAAGGGCAAATGGATAACCAGTAAGCAGAGTAATCATTAACCAAAAAGCGCAAAAGTAAGTAAAAAGTGTGAAATCATTAACCAAAAAGCGCAAAATAATGTCCAGAGACTAAGTCCGAAAGAGCAAATAATTAACCAGTAAGCAGAGTAATCATTAACCAAAAAGCACAAAAGGAAGTTAAAAGTGTGAAATCAGTAACCAAAAAGTCGACAATAATGTCCAGAGACTAAGTCCGAAAGGGCAAATGGTTAACCAGTAAGCAGAGTAATCATTAACCAAAAAGCGCAAAAGTAAGAAAAAAGTGTGAAATCATTAACCAAAAAGTCGAAAATAATGTCCAGAGACTAAATCCGAAAGAGCAAATAATTAACCAGTAAGCAGAGTAATCATTAACCAAAACGCGCAAAATTAAGTTAAAAGTGTGAAATCATTAACCAAAAAGTCGAAAATAATGTCCAGAGACTAAGTCCGAAAGAGCAAATAATTAACCAGTAAGCAGAGTAATCATTAACCAAAAAGCGCAAAATTAAGTTAAAAGTGTGAAATCATTAACCAAAAAGTCGAAAATAATGTCGAGACTAAGTCCGAAAGGGCAAATGGTTAACCAGTAAGCAGAGTAATCATTAACCAAAAAGCGCAAAAGTAAGTAAAAAGTGTGAAATCATTAACCAAAAAGTCGAAAATAATATCCAGAGGCTAAGTCCGAAAGAGCAAATAATTAAACAGTAAGCAGAGTAATCATTAACCAAAAAGTGCAAAAGTAACTTAAAAGTGTGTAATCATTAACCAAAAAGTCAAAAATAATGTCCAGAGACTAAGTCCGAAAGAACAAATAATTAACCAGTAAGCAGAGTAATCATTAACCAAAAAGTGCAAAAGTAACTTAAAAGTGTGAAATCATTAACCAAAAAGTCGAAACTAATGTCCAGAGACGAAGTCCGAAAGAGCAAATAATTAACCAGTAAGCAGAGTAATCATTAACCAAAAAGTGCAAAAGTAACTTAAAAGTGTGAAATCATTAACCAAAAAGTCGAAAATGATGTCCAGAGACTAAGTCCGAAAGAGCAAATAATTAACCAGTAAGCAGAGTAATCATTAACCAAAAAGCACAAAAGGAAGTTAAAAGTGTGAAATCAGTAACCAAAAAGTCGACAATAATGTCCAGAGACTAAGTCCGAAAGGGCAAATGGTTAACCAGTAAGCAGAGTAATCATTAACCAAAAAGTGCAAAAGTAATTTAAAAGTGTGAAATCATTAACCAAAAAGTCGAAAATGATGTACAGAGAATAAGTCCGAAAGAGCAAATAATTAACAAGTAAGCAGAGTAATCATTAACCAAAAAGCACAAAAGTAAGTAAAAAGTGTGAAATCATTAACCAAAAAGCGCTAAATTAGGTTAAAAGCGTGAAATCATTAACCAAAATGTTGAAAATAATGTCCAGAGACTAAGTCCGAAAGAGCAAATAATTAAACAGTAAGCAGAGTAATCATTAACCAAAACGTGCAAAAGTAAGTAAAAAGTGTGAAATCATTAACCAAAAAGTCGAAACTAATGTCCAGAGACTAAGTCCGAAAGAGCAAATAATTAACCAGTAAGCAGAGTAATCATTAACCAAAAAGTGCAAAAGGAACTTAAAAGTGTGAAATCATTAACCAAAAAGTCGAAACTAATGTCCAGAGACGAAGTCCGAAAGAGCAAATAATTAACCAGTAAGCAGAGTAATCATTAACCAAAAAGTGCAAAAGTAACTTAAAAGTGTGAAATCATTAACCAAAAAGTCGAAAATGATGTCCAGAGACTAAGTCCAAAAGAGCAAATAATTAACCAGTAAGCTGAGTTATCATTAAACAAAAAGCACAAAAGTAAGTAAAAAGTGTGAAATCATTAACCAAAAAGCGCAAAATTATGTTAAAAGTGTGAAATCATTAACCAAAAACTCGAAAATAATGTCCAGAGACAAAGTCCAAAAGGGCAAATGGTTAACCAGTAAGCAGAGTAATCATTAACCAAAAAGTGCAAAAGTAAGTAAAAAGTGTGAAATCATCAACCACAAAGTCGATAATAATGTCCAGAGACTAAGTCCGAAAGAGCAAATAATTAACCAGCAAGCAGAGTTATCATTAAACAAAAAGCACAAAAGTAAGTAAAAAGTGTGAAATCATTAACCAAAAAGCGCAAAATTAGGCTAAAAGTGTGAAATCATTAACCAAAAAGTCGAAAATAATGTCCAGAGACCAAGTCCGAAAGTGCAAATAATTAACCAGTAAGCAGAGCAATCATTAACCAACAAGTGCAAAATTAGGTTAAAAGTGTGAAATGATTAACCAAAAAGTCGAAAATAATGTCCAGAGACTAAGTCCGAAAGGGCAAATGGTTAACCAGTAAGCAGAGTAATCATTAACCAAAAAGCGCAAAAGTAAGAAAAAAGTGTGAAATCATTAACCAAAAAGTCGAAAATAATGTCCAGAGACTAAATCCGAAAGAGCAAATAATTAACCAGTAAGCAGAGTAATCATTAACCAAAAAGCGCAAAATTAAGTTAAAAGTGTGAAATCATTAACCAAAAAGTCGAAAATGATGTCCAGAGACTAAGTCCGAAAGAGCAAATAATTAACCAGTAAGCAGAGTAATCATTAACCAAAAAGCACAAAAGGAAGTTAAAAGTGTGAAATCAGTAACCAAAAAGTCGACAATAATGTCCAGAGACTAAGTCCGAAAGGGCAAATGGTTAACCAGTAAGCAGAGTAATCATTAACCAAAAAGTGCAAAAGTAATTTAAAAGTGTGAAATCATTAACCAAAAAGTCGAAAATGATGTACAGAGAATAAGTCCGAAAGAGCAAATAATTAACAAGTAAGCAGAGTAATCATTAACCAAAAAGCACAAAAGTAAGTAAAAAGTGTGAAATCATTAACCAAAAAGCGCTAAATTAGGTTAAAAGCGTGAAATCATTAACCAAAATGTTGAAAATAATGTCCAGAGACTAAGTCCGAAAGAGCAAATAATTAAACAGTAAGCAGAGTAATCATTAACCAAAACGTGCAAAAGTAAGTAAAAAGTGTGAAATCATTAACCAAAAAGTCGAAACTAATGTCCAGAGACTAAGTCCGAAAGAGCAAATAATTAACCAGTAAGCAGAGTAATCATTAACCAAAAAGTGCAAAAGGAACTTAAAAGTGTGAAATCATTAACCAAAAAGTCGAAACTAATGTCCAGAGACGAAGTCCGAAAGAGCAAATAATTAACCAGTAAGCAGAGTAATCATTAACCAAAAAGTGCAAAAGTAACTTAAAAGTGTGAAATCATTAACCAAAAAGTCGAAAATGATGTCCAGAGACTAAGTCCAAAAGAGCAAATAATTAACCAGTAAGCTGAGTTATCATTAAACAAAAAGCACAAAAGTAAGTAAAAAGTGTGAAATCATTAACCAAAAAGCGCAAAATTATGTTAAAAGTGTGAAATCATTAACCAAAAACTCGAAAATAATGTCCAGAGACAAAGTCCAAAAGGGCAAATGGTTAACCAGTAAGCAGAGTAATCATTAACCAAAAAGTGCAAAAGTAAGTAAAAAGTGTGAAATCATCAACCACAAAGTCGATAATAATGTCCAGAGACTAAGTCCGAAAGAGCAAATAATTAACCAGCAAGCAGAGTTATCATTAAACAAAAAGCACAAAAGTAAGTAAAAAGTGTGAAATCATTAACCAAAAAGCGCAAAATTAGGCTAAAAGTGTGAAATCATTAACCAAAAAGTCGAAAATAATGTCCAGAGACCAAGTCCGAAAGTGCAAATAATTAACCAGTAAGCAGAGCAATCATTAACCAACAAGTGCAAAATTAGGTTAAAAGTGTGAAATGATTAACCAAAAAGTCGAAAATAATGTCCAGAGACTAAGTCCGAAAGGGCAAATGGTTAACCAGTAAGCAGAGTAATCATTAACCAAAAAGCGCAAAAGTAAGAAAAAAGTGTGAAATCATTAACCAAAAAGTCGAAAATAATGTCCAGAGACTAAATCCGAAAGAGCAAATAATTAACCAGTAAGCAGAGTAATCATTAACCAAAAAGCGCAAAATTAAGTTAAAAGTGTGAAATCATTAACCAAAAAGTCGAAAATAATGTCGAAACTAAGTCCGAAAGTGCAAATAATTAACCAGTAAGCAGAGTAATCATTAACCAAAAAGCACAAAAGTAAGTAAAAAGTGTGAAATCATTAACCAAAAAGTTCAAAATTAGGTTAAAAGTGTGAAATCATTAACCAAAAAGTCGAAAATAATGTCCAGAGACTAAGTCCGAAAGAGCAAATAATTAACCAGTAAGCAGAGTAATCATTAACCAAAAAGCGCAAAATTAAGTTAAAAGTGTGAAATCATTAACCAAAAAGTCGAAAATAATGTCGAGACTAAGTCCGAAAGGGCAAATGGATAACCAGTAAGCAGAGTAATCATTAACCAAAAAGCGCAAAAGTAAGTAAAAAGTGTGAAATCATGAACCAAAAAGCGCAAAATAATGTCCAGAGACTAAGTCCGAAAGAGCAAATAATTAACCTGTAAGCAGAGTAATCATTAACCAAAATGTGCAAAAGTAAGTAAAAAGTGTGAAATCATTAACCAAAAAGTCGAAAATAATGTCCGGAGACCAAGTCCGAACGTGCAAATAATTAACCAGTAAGCAGAGTAATCATTAACCAAAAAGCACAAAAGTACGTAAAAAGTGTGAAATCATTAACCAAAAAGCACAAAATTAAGTTAAAAGCGTGAAATCAGTAACCAAAAAGTCGACAATAATGTCCAGAGACTAAGTCCGAAAGAGCAAATAATTAACCAGTAAACAGAGTAATCATTAACCAAAAAGTGCAAAAGTAACTTAAAAGTGTGAAATCATTAACCAAAAAGTCGAAACTAATGTCCAGAGACGAAGTCCGAAAGTGCAAATAATTAACCAGTAAGCATAGTAATCATTAACCAAAAAGCACAAAAGTAAGTAAAAAGTGTGAAATCATTAACCAAAAAGTGCAAAATTAGGTTAAAAGTGTGAAATGATTAACCAAAAAGTCGAAAATAATGTCCAGAGACCAAGTCCGAAAGGGCAAATGGATAACCAGTAAGCAGAGTAATCATTAACCAAAAAGCGCAAAAGTAAGAAAAAAGTGTGAAATCATCAACCAAAAAGTCGAAAATATTGTCCAGAGACTAAATCCGAAAGAGCAAATAATTAACCAGTAAGCAGAGTAATCATTAACCAAAAAGCGCAAAATTAAGTTAAAAGTGTGAAATCATTAACCAAAAAGTCGAAAATGATGTCCAGAGACTAAGTCCGAAAGAGCAAATAATTAACCAGTAAGCAGAGTAATCATTAACCAAAAAGCACAAAAGGAAGTTAAAAGTGTGAAATCAGTAACCAAAAAGTGAACAATAATGTCCAGAGACTAAGTCCGAAAGGGCAAATGGTTAACCAGTAAGCAGAGTAATCATTAACCAAAAAGCGCAAAAGTAAGTAAAAAGTGTGAAATCATTAACCAAAAAGTCGAAAATAATGTCCAGAGACTAAGTCCGAAAGAGCAAATAATTAAACAGTAAGCAGAGTAATCATTAACCAAAAAGTGCAAAAGTAACTTAAAAGTGTGAAATCATTAACCAAAAAGTCAAAAATAATGTCCAGAGACTAAGTCCGAAAGAACAAATAATTAACCAGGAAGCAGAGTAATCATTAACCAAAAAGTGCAAAAGTAACTTAAAAGTGTGAAATCATTAACCAAAAAGTCGAAAATGATGTACAGAGACTAAGTCCGAAAGAGCAAATAATTAACAAGTAAGCAGAGTAATCATTAACCAAAAAGCACAAAAGTAAGTAAAAAGTGTGAAATCATTAACCAAAAAGCGCAAAATTAGGTTAAAAGCGTGAAATCATTAACCAAAATGTTGAAAATAATGTCCAGAGACTAAGTCCGAAAGAGCAAATAATTAAACAGTAAGCAGAGTAATCATTAACCAAAACGTGCAAAAGTAAGTAAAAAGTGTGAAATCATTAACCAAAAAGTTGAAACTAATGTCCAGAGACTAAGTCCGAAAGAGCAAATAATTAACCAGTAAGCAGAGTAATCATTAACCAAAAAGTGCAAAAGTAACTTAAAAGTGTGAAATCATTAACCAAAAAGTCGAAACTAATGTCCAGAGACGAAGTCCGAAAGAGCAAATAATTAACCAGTAAGCAGAGTAATCATTAACCAAAAAGTGCAAAAGTAACTTAAAAGTGTGAAATCATTAACCAAAAAGTCGAAAATGATGTACAGAGACTAAGTCCGAAAGAGCAAATAATTAACAAGTAAGCAGAGTAATCATTAACCAAAAAGCACAAAAGTAAGTAAAAAGTGTGAAATCATAACCAAAAAGCGCAAAATTATGTTAAAAGTGTGAAATCATTAACCAAAAACTCGAAAATAATGTCCAGAGACCAAGTCCGAAAGTGCAAATAATTAACCAGTAAGCAGAGTAATCATTAACCAACAAGTGCAAAATTAGGTTAAAAGTGTGAAATGATTAACCAAAAAGTCGAAAATAATGTCCAGAGACTAAGTCCGAAAGAGCAAATAATTAACCAGTAAGCAGAGTAATCATTAACCAAAAAGCACAAAAGGAAGTTAATAGTATGAAATCAGTAACCAAAAAGTCGACAATAATGTCCAGAGACTAAGTCCGAAAGGGCAAATGGTTAACCAGTAAGCAGAGTAATCATTAACCAAAAAGCGCAAAAGTAAGAAAAAAGTGTGAAATCATTAACCAAAAAGTCGAAAATAATGTCCAGAGACTAAATCCGAAAGAGCAAATAATTAACCAGTAAGCAGAGTAATCATTAACCAAAAAGCGCAAAATTAAGTTAAAAGTGTGAAATCATTAACCAAAAAGTCGAAAATGATGTCGAGACTAAGTCCGAAAGAGCAAATAATTAACCAGTAAGCAGAGTAATCATTAACCAAAAAGCACAAAAGTAAGTAAAAAGTGTGAAATCATTAACCAAAAAGTGCAAAATTAGGTGAAAAGTGTGAAATCATTAACCAAAAAGTCGAAAATAATGTCCAGAGACTAAGTCCGAAAGAGCAAATAATTAACCAGTAAGCAGAGTAATCATTAACCAAAAAGCGCAAAATTAAGTTAAAAGTGTGAAATCATTAACCAAAAAGTCGAAAATAATGTCGAGACTAAGTCCGAAAGGGCAAATGGATAACCAGTAAGCAGAGTAATCATTAACCAAAAAGCGCAAAAGTAAGTAAAAAGTGTGAAATCATTAACCAAAAGCGCAAAATAATGTCCAGAGACTAAGTCCGAAAGAGCAAATAATTAACCTGTAAGCAGAGTAATCATTAACCAAAATGTGCAAAAGTAAGTAAAAGTGTGAAATCATTAACCAAAAAGTCGAAAATAATGTCCGGAGACCAAGTCCGAACGTGCAAATAATTAACCAGTAAGCAGAGAAATCATTACCCAAAAAGCACAAAAGTAAGTAAAAAGTGTGAAATCATTAACCAAAAAAGCGCAAAATAATGTCCAGAGACTAAGTCGAAAGAGCAAATAATTAACCAGTAAGCAGAGTAATCATTAACCAAAAAGCACAAAAGTAAGTAAAAAGTGTGAAATCATTAACCAAAAAGTCGAAAATAATGTCCAGAGACCAAGTCCGAACGTTCAAATAATTAATCAGTAAGCAGAGTAATCATTAACCAAAAAGCACAAAAGTACGTAAAAGTGTGAAATCATTAACCAAAAAGGGCAAAATTAGGTTAAAAGTGTGAAATGATTAACCAAAAAGTCGAAAATAATGTCCAGAGACCAAGTCCGAAAGGGCAAATGGTTAACCAGTAAGCAGAGTAATCATTAACCAAAAAGTGCCAAAGTAAGAAAAAAGTGTGAAATCATTAACCAAAAAGTCGAAAATAATGTCAAGACTAAGTCCGAAAGGGCAAATGGATAACCAGTAAGCAGAGTAATCATTACCAAAAAGCGCAAAAGTAAGTAAAAAGTGTGAAATCATTAACCAAAAGCGCAAAATAATGTCCAGAGACTAAGTCCGAAAGAGCAAATAATTAACCTGTAAGCAGAGTAATCATTAACCAAAAAGCACAAAAGTAAGTAAAAAGTGTGAAATCATTACCAAAAAGTCGAAAATAATGTCCAGAGACCAAGTCCGAACGTGCAAATAATTAACCAGTAAGCAGAGTAATCATTAACCAAAAAGCACAAAAGTACGTAAAAAGTGTGAAATCATTAACCAAAAAGCACAAATTAAGTTAAAAGCGTGAAATCAGTAACCAAAAAGTCGACAATAATGTCCAGAGACGAAGTCCGAAAGAGCAAATAATTAACCAGTAAACAGAGTAATCATTAACCAAAAAGTGCAAAAGTAACTTAAAAGTGTGAAATCATTAACCAAAAAGTCGAAACTAATGTCCAGAGACGAAGTCCGAAAGAGCAAATAATTAACCAGTAAGCAGAGTAATCATTAACCAAAAAGTGCAAAAGTAACTTAAAAGTGTGAAATCATTAACCAAAAAGTCGAAAATGATGTCCAGAGACTAAGTCCAAAAGAGCAAATAATTAACCAGTAAGCAGAGTAATCATTAACCAAAAAGTGCAAAAGTAAGTAAAAAGTGTGAAATCATCAACCAAAAAGTCGATAATAATGTCCAGAGACTAAGTCCGAAAGTGCAAATAATTAACCAGTAAGCAGAGTAATCATTAACCAAAAAGCACAAAAGTAAGTAAAAAGTGTGAAATCATTAACCAAAAAGTGCAAAATTAGGTTAAAAGTGTGAAATGATTAACCAAAAAGTCGAAAATAATGTCCAGAGACCAAGTCCGAAAGGGCAAATGGATAACCAGTAAGCAGAGTAATCATTAACCAAAAAGCGCAAAAGTAAGAAAAAAGTGTGAAATCATCAACCAAAAAGTCGAAAATAATGTCCAGAGACTAAATCCGAAAGAGCAAATAATTAACCAGTAAGCAGAGTAATCATTAAACAAAAAGCGCAAAATTAAGTTAAAAGTGTGAAATCATTAACCAAAAAGTCGAAAATAATGTCCAGAGACTAAGTCCGAAAGAGCAAATAATTAACCAGTAAGCAGAGTAATCATTAACCAAAAAGCGCAAAATTAAGTTAAAAGTGTGAAATCAATAACCAAAAAGTCGAAAATAATGTCAAGACTAAGTCCGAAAGAGCAAATAATTAACCAGCAAGCAGAGTAATCATTAAACAAAAAGCACAAAAGTAAGTAAAAAGTGTGAAATCATTAACCAAAAAGCGCAAAATTAGGTAAAAGTGTGAAATCATTAACCAAAAAGTCGAAAATAATGTCCAGAGACCAAGTCCGAAAGTGCAAATAATTAACCAGTAAGCAGAGTAATCATTAACCAAAAAAGCACAAAAGTAAGTAAAAAGTGTGAAATCATTAACCAAAAAGTGCAAAATTAGGTTAAAAGTGTGAAATCATTAACCAAAAAGTCGAAAATAATGTCCAGAGACTAAGTCCGAAAGAGCAAATAATTAACCAGTAAGCAGAGTAATCATTAACCAAAAAGCGCAAAATTAAGTTAAAAGTGTGAAATCATTAACCAAAAAGTCGAAAATAATGTCGAGACTAAGTCCGAAAGGGCAAATGGATAACCAGTAAGCAGAGTAATCATTAACCAAAAAGCGCAAAGTAAGTAAAAAGTGTGAAATCATCAACCAAAAAGTCGAAAAATAATGTCCAGAGACTAAGTCCGAAAGAGCAAATAATTAAACAGTAAGCAGAGTAATCATTAACCAAAAAGCACAAAAGTAAGTAAAAAGTGTGAAATCATTAACCAAAAAGTCGAAAATAATGTCCAGAGACCAAGTCCGAACGTGCAAATAATTAACCAGTAAGCAGAGTAATCATTAACCAAAAAGCACAAAAGTACGTAAAAAGTGTGAAATCATTTACCAAAAAGCGCAAAATTAGGTTAAAAGTGTGAAATGATTAACCAAAAAGTCGAAAATAATGTCCAGAGACCAAGTCCGAAAGTGCAAATAATTAACCAGTAAGCAGAGTAATCATTAACCAAAAGCACAAAAGTAAGTAAAAAGTCTGAAATCATTACCAAAAAGTCGAAAATAATGTCCAGAGACTAAGTCCGAAAGAGCAAATAATTAACCAGTAAGCAGAGTAATCATTAACCAAAAAGCGCAAAATTAAGTTAAAAGTGTGAAATCATTAACCAAAAAGTTGAAAATAATGTCGAGACGAAGTCCGAAAGGGCAAATGGATAACCAGTAAGCAGAGTAATCATTAACCAAAAAGCGCAAAAGTAAGTAAAAAGTGTGAAATCATTAACCAAAAAGTCGAAAATAATGTCCAGAGACTAAGTGCGAAAGAGCAAATAATAAACCAGTAAGCAGAGTAATCATAAACCAAAAAGCACAAAAGTAAGTAAAAAGTGTGAAATCATTAACCAAAAAGCGCAAAATAATGTCCAGAGACTAAGTCCGAAAGAGCAAATAATTAACCAGTAAGCAGAGTAATCATTAACCAAAAAGCACAAAAGTAAGCAAAAAGTGTGAAATCACTAACCAAAAAGTCGAAAATAATGTCCAGAGACCAAGTCCGAACGTGCAAATAATTAACCAGTAAGCAGAGTAATCATTAACCAAAAAGCACAAAAGTACGTAACAAGTGTGAAATCATTAACCAAAAAGCAGAAAATTAAGTTAAAAGCGTGAAATCAGTAACCAAAAAGTCGACAATAATGTCCAGAGACTAAGTCCGAAAGGGCAAATGGTTAACCAGTAAGCAGAGTAATCATTAAACAAGATGGGCAAATGTAAGTAAAAAGTGTGAAATCGTTAACCAAAAAGTCGAAAATAATGTCCAGAGACGAAGTCCGAAAGAGCAAATAATTAACCAGCAAGCAGAGTAATCATTAAACAAAAAGCACAAAAGTAAGTAAAAAGTGTGAAATCATTAACCAAAAAGCGCAAAATTAGGTTAAAAGTGTGAAATCATTAACCAAAAAGTCGAAAATAATGTCCAGAGACCAAGTCCGAAAGTGCAAATAATTAACCAGTAAGCAGAGTAATCATTAACCAAAAAGCACAAAGTAAGTAAAAAGTCTGAAATCATTAACCAAAAAGTGCAAAATTAGGTTAAAAGTGTGAAATCATTAACAAAAAAGTCGAAAATAATGTCCAGAGACTAAGTCCGAAAGAGCAAATAATTAACCAGTAAGCAGAGTAATCATTAACCAAAAAGCGCAAAATTAAGTTAAAAGTGTGAAATCATTAACCAAAAAGTCGAAAATAATGTCGAGACTAAGTCCGAAAGGGCAAATGGATAACCAGTAAGCAGAGTAATCATTAACCAAAAAGCGCAAAAGTAAGTAAAAAGTGTGAAATCATTAACCAAAAAGTCGAAAATAATGTCCAGAGACTAAGTGCGAAAGAGCAAATAATTAACCAGTAAGCAGAGTAATCATAAACCAAAAAGCACAAAAGTAAGTAAAAAGTGTGAAATCATTAACCAAAAAGCGCAAAATAATGTCCAGAGACTAAGTCCGAAAGAGCAAATAATTAACCAGTAAGCAGAGTAATCATTAACCAAAAAGCACAAAAGTAAGCAAAAAGTGTGAAATCATTAACCAAAAAGTTGAAAATAATGTCCAGAGACCAAGTCCGAACGTGCAAATAATTAACCAGTAAGCAGAGTAATCATTAACCAAAAAGCACAAAATTAAGTTAAAAGCGTGAAATCAGTAACCAAAAAGTCGACAATAATGTCCAGAGACTAAGTCCGAAAGGGCAAATGGTTAACCAGTAAGCAGAGTAATCATTAAACAAGATGGGCAAATGTAAGTAAAAAGTGTGAAATCGTTAACCAAAAAGTCGAAAATAATGTCCAGAGACGAAGTCCGAAAGAGCAAATAATTAACCAGTAAGCAGAGTAATCATAAACCAAAATGCACAAAAGTAAGTAAAAAGTGTGAAATTATTAACCAAAAAGCGGAAAATAATGTCCAGAGACTAAGTCCAAAAGAGCAAATAATTAACCAGTAAGCAGAGTAATCATTAACCAAAAAGCACAAAAGTATGTAAAAAGTGTGAAATCATTAAACAAAAAGTCGAAAATAATGTCCAGAGACCAAGTCCGAACGTGCAAATAATTAACCAGTAAGCAGAGTAATCATTAACCAAAAAGCACAAAAGTACGTAAAAAGTGTGAAATCATTAACCAAAAAGCACAAAATTAAGTTAAAAGCGTGAAATCAGTAACCAAAAAGTCGACAATAATGTCCAGAGACGAAGTCCGAAAGGGCAAATGGTTAACCAGTAAGCAGAGTAATCATTAAACAAAATGGGCAAAAGTAAGTAAAAAGTGTGAAATCATTAACCAAAAAGTCGAAACTAATGTCCAGAGACTAAGTCCGAAAGAGCAAATAATTAACCAGTAAGCAGAGTAATCATTAACCAAAAAGTGCAAAAGTAACTTAAAAGTGTGAAATCATTAACCAAAAAGTCGAAACTAATGTCCAGAGACGAAGTCCGAAAGAGCAAATAATTAACCAGTAAGCAGAGTAATCATTAACCAAAAAGTGCAAAAGTAACTTAAAAGTGTGAAATCATTAACCAAAAAGTCGAAAATGATGTCCAGAGACTAAGTCCAAAAGAGCAAATAATTAACCAGTAAGCAGAGTAATCATTAACCAAAAAGTGCAAAAGTAAGTAAAAAGTGTGAAATCATCAACCAAAAAGTCGATAATAATGTCCAGAGACTAAGTCCGAAAGTGCAAATAATTAACCAGTAAGCAGAGTAATCATTAACCAAAAAGCACAAAAGTAAGTAAAAAGTGTGAAATCATTAACCAAAAAGTGCAAAATTAGGTTAAAAGTGTGAAATGATTAACCAAAAAGTCGAAAATAATGTCCAGAGACCAAGTCCGAAAGGGCAAATGGATAACCAGTAAGCAGAGTAATCATTAACCAAAAAGCGCAAAAGTAAGAAAAAAGTGTGAAATCATCAACCAAAAAGTCGAAAATAATGTCCAGAGACTAAATCCGAAAGAGAGCAAATAATTAACCAGTAAGCAGAGTAATCATTAAACAAAAAGCGCAAAATTAAGTTAAAAGTGTGAAATCATTAACCAAAAAGTCGAAAATAATGTCCAGAGACTAAGTCCGAAAGAGCAAATAATTAACCAGTAAGCAGAGTAATCATTAACCAAAAAGCGCAAAATTAAGTTAAAAGTGTGAAATCAATAACCAAAAAGTCGAAAATAATGTCAAGACTAAGTCCGAAAGAGCAAATAATTAACCAGCAAGCAGAGTAATCATTAAACAAAAAGCACAAAAG
This sequence comes from Heterodontus francisci, assembly GCF_036365525.1. NCBI lineage: Eukaryota > Metazoa > Chordata > Chondrichthyes > Heterodontiformes > Heterodontidae > Heterodontus > Heterodontus francisci. Next base: position 2,423,805 of record NW_027141403.1, on the reverse strand, counting down.
TAAGTAAAAAGTGTGAAATCATTAACCAAAAAGCGCAAAATTAGGTTAAAAGTGTGAAATCATTAACCAAAAAGTCGAAAATAATGTCCAGAGACCAAGTCCGAAAGTGCAAATAATTAACCAGTAAGCAGAGTAATCATTAACCAAAAAGCACAAAAGTAAGTAAAAAGTGTGAAATCATTAACCAAAAAGTGCAAAATTAGGTTAAAAGTGTGAAATCATTAACCAAAAAGTCGAAAATAATGTCCAGAGACTAAGTCCGAAAGAGCAAATAATTATCCAGTAAGCAGAGTAATCATTAACCAAAAAGCGCAAAATTAAGTTAAAAGTGTGAAATCATTAACCAAAAAGTCGAAAATAATGTCGAGACTAAGTCCGAAAGGGCAAATGGATAACCAGTAAGCAGAGTAATCATTAACCAAAAAGCGCAAAAGTAAGTAAAAAGTGTGAAATCATCAACCAAAAAGTCGAAAATAATGTCCAGAGACTAAGTCCGAAAGAGCAAATAATTAAACAGTAAGCAGAGTAATCATTAACCAAAAAGCACAAAAGTAAGTAAAAAGTGTGAAATCATTAACCAAAAAGTCGAAAATAATGTCCAGAGACCAAGTCCGAACGTGCAAATAATTAACCAGTAAGCAGAGTAATCATTAACCAAAAAGCACAAAAGTACGTAAAAAGTGTGAAATCATTTACCAAAAAGCGCAAAATTAGGTTAAAAGTGTGAAATGATTAACCAAAAAGTCGAAAATAATGTCCAGAGACCAAGTCCGAAAGTGCAAATAATTAACCAGTAAGCAGAGTAATCATTAACCAAAAAGCACAAAAGTAAGTAAAAAAGTCTGAAATCATTAACCAAAAAGTGCAAAATTAGGTTAAAAGTGTGAAATCATTAACCAAAAAGTCGAAAATAATGTCCAGAGACTAAGTCCGAAAGAGCAAATAATTAACCAGTAAGCAGAGTAATCATTAACCAAAAAGCGCAAAATTAAGTTAAAAGTGTGAAATCATTAACCAAAAAGTTGAAAATAATGTCGAGACGAAGTCCGAAAGGGCAAATGGATAACCAGTAAGCAGAGTAATCATTAACCAAAAAGCGCAAAAGTAAGTAAAAAGTGTGAAATCATTAACCAAAAAGTCGAAAATAATGTCCAGAGACTAAGTGCGAAAGAGCAAATAATAAACCAGTAAGCAGAGTAATCATAACCAACACAAAAGCACAAAAGTAAGTAAAAAGTGTGAAATCATTAACCAAAAAGCGCAAAATAATGTCCAGAGACTAAGTCCGAAAGAGCAAATAATTAACCAGTAAGCAGAGTAATCATTAACCAAAAAGCACAAAAGTAAGCAAAAAGTGTGAAATCACTAACCAAAAAGTCGAAAATAATGTCCAGAGACCAAGTCCGAACGTGCAAATAATTAACCAGTAAGCAGAGTAATCATTAACCAAAAAGCACAAAAGTACGTAACAAGTGTGAAATCATTAACCAAAAAGCAGAAAATTAAGTTAAAAGCGTGAAATCAGTAACCAAAAAGTCGACAATAATGTCCAGAGGACTAAGTCCGAAAGGGCAAATGGTTAACCAGTAAGCAGAGTAATCATTAAACAAGATGGGCAAATGTAAGTAAAAAGTGTGAAATCGTTAACCAAAAAGTCGAAAATAATGTCCAGAGACGAAGTCCGAAAGAGCAAATAATTAACCAGCAAGCAGAGTAATCATTAAACAAAAAGCACAAAAGTAAGTAAAAAGTGTGAAATCATTAACCAAAAAGCGCAAAATTAGGTTAAAAGTGTGAAATCATTAACCAAAAAGTCGAAAATAATGTCCAGAGACCAAGTCCGAAAGTGCAAATAATTAACCAGTAAGCAGAGTAATCATTAACCAAAAAGCACAAAGTAAGTAAAAAGTCTGAAATCATTAACCAAAAAGTGCAAAATTAGGTTAAAAGTGTGAAATCATTAACAAAAAAGTCGAAAATAATGTCCAGAGACTAAGTCCGAAAGAGCAAATAATTAACCAGTAAGCAGAGTAATCATTAACCAAAAAGCGCAAAATTAAGTTAAAAGTGTGAAATCATTAACCAAAAAGTCGAAAATAATGTCGAGACTAAGTCCGAAAGGGCAAATGGATAACCAGTAAGCAGAGTAATCATTAACCAAAAAGCGCAAAAGTAAGTAAAAAGTGTGAAATCATTAACCAAAAAGTCGAAAATAATGTCCAGAGACTAAGTGCGAAAGAGCAAATAATTAACCAGTAAGCAGAGTAATCATAAACCAAAAAGCACAAAAGTAAGTAAAAAGTGTGAAATCATTAACCAAAAAGCGCAAAATAATGTCCAGAGACTAAGTCCGAAAGAGCAAATAATTAACCAGTAAGCAGAGTAATCATTAACCAAAAAGCACAAAAGTAAGCAAAAAGTGTGAAATCATTAACCAAAAAGTTGAAAATAATGTCCAGAGACCAAGTCCGAACGTGCAAATAATTAACCAGTAAGCAGAGTAATCATTAACCAAAAAGCACAAAATTAAGTTAAAAGCGTGAAATCAGTAACCAAAAAGTCGACAATAATGTCCAGAGACTAAGTCCGAAAGGGCAAATGGTTAACCAGTAAGCAGAGTAATCATTAAACAAGATGGGCAAATGTAAGTAAAAAGTGTGAAATCGTTAACCAAAAAGTCGAAAATAATGTCCAGAGACGAAGTCCGAAAGAGCAAATAATTAACCAGTAAGCAGAGTAATCATAAACCAAAATGCACAAAAGTAAGTAAAAAGTGTGAAATTATTAACCAAAAAGCGGAAAATAATGTCCAGAGACTAAGTCCAAAAGAGCAAATAATTAACCAGTAAGCAGAGTAATCATTAACCAAAAAGCACAAAAGTATGTAAAAAGTGTGAAATCATTAAACAAAAAGTCGAAAATAATGTCCAGAGACCAAGTCCGAACGTGCAAATAATTAACCAGTAAGCAGAGTAATCATTAACCAAAAAGCACAAAAGTACGTAAAAAGTGTGAAATCATTAACCAAAAAGCACAAAATTAAGTTAAAAGCGTGAATCAGTAACCAAAAAGTCGACAATAATGTCCAGAGACGAAGTCCGAAAGGGCAAATGGTTAACCAGTAAGCAGAGTAATCATTAAACAAAATGGGCAAAAGTAAGTAAAAAGTGTGAAATCATTAACCAAAAAGTCGAAACTAATGTCCAGAGACTAAGTCCGAAAGAGCAAATAATTAACCAGTAAGCAGAGTAATCATTAACCAAAAAGTGCAAAAGTAACTTAAAAGTGTGAAATCATTAACCAAAAAGTCGAAACTAATGTCCAGAGATGAAGTCCGAAAGAGCAAATAATTAACCAGTAAGCAGAGTAATCATTAACCAAAAAGTGCAAAAGTAAGTAAAAAGTGTGAAATCATCAACCAAAAAGTCGATAATAATGTCCAGAGACTAAGTCCAAAAGAGCAAATAATTAAACAGTAAGCAGAGTAATCATTAACCAAAAAGTGCAAAAGTAAGTAAAAAGTGTTAAATCATCAACCAAAAAGTCGATAATAATGTCCAGAGACTAAGTCCGAAAGAGCAAATAATTAACCAGCAAGCAGAGTAATCATTAAACAAAAAGCACAAAAGTAAGTAAAAAGTGTGAAATCATTAACCAAAAAGCGCAAAATTAGGTTAAAAGTGTGAAATCATTAACCAAAAAGTCGAAAATAATGTCCAGAGACCAAGTCCGAAAGTGCAAATAATTAACCAGTAAGCAGAGTAATCATTAACCAAAAAGCACAAAAGTAAGTAAAAAGTGTGAAATCATTAACCAAAAAGTGCAAAATTAGGTTAAAAGTGTGAAATCATTAACAAAAAAGTCGAAAATAATGTCCAGAGACTAAGTCCGAAAGAGCAAATAATTAACCAGTAAGCAGAGTAATCATTAACCAAAAAGCGCAAAATTAAGTTAAAAGTGTGAAATCATTAACCAAAAAGTCGAAAATAATGTCGAGACTAAGTCCGAAAGGGCAAATGGATAACCAGTAAGCAGAGTAATCATTAACCAAAAAGCGCAAAAGTAAGTAAAAAGTGTGAAATCATTAACCAAAAAGTCGAAAATAATGTCCAGAGACTAAGTGCGAAAGAGCAAATAATTAACCAGTAAGCAGAGTAATCATAAACCAAAAAGCACAAAAGTAAGTAAAAAGTGTGAAATCATTAACCAAAAAGCGCAAAATAATGTCCAGAGACTAAGTCCGAAAGAGCAAATAATTAACCAGTAAGCAGAGTAATCATTAACCAAAAAGCACAAAAGTAAGCAAAAAGTGTGAAATCATTAACCAAAAAGTTGAAAATAATGTCCAGAGACCAAGTCCGAACTTGCAAATAATTAACCAGTAAGCAGAGTAATCATTAACCAAAAAGCACAAAATTAAGTTAAAAGCGTGAAATCAGTAACCAAAAAAGTCGACAATAATGTCCAGAGACTAAGTCCGAAAGGGCAAATGGTTAACCAGTAAGCAGAGTAATCATTAAACAAGATGGGCAAATGTAAGTAAAAAGTGTGAAATCGTTAACCAAAAAGTCGAAAATAATGTCCAGAGACGAAGTCCGAAAGAGCAAATAATTAACCAGTAAGCAGAGTAATCATAAACCAAAATGCACAAAAGTAAGTAAAAAGTGTGAAATTATTAACCAAAAAGCGGAAAATAATGTCCAGAGACTAAGTCCAAAAGAGCAAATAATTAACCAGTAAGCAGAGTAATCATTAACCAAAAAGCACAAAAGTATGTAAAAAGTGTGAAATCATTAAACAAAAAGTCGAAAATAATGTCCAGAGACCAAGTCCGAACGTGCAAATAATTAACCAGTAAGCAGAGTAATCATTAACCAAAAAGCACAAAAGTACGTAAAAAGTGTGAAATCATTAACCAAAAAGCACAAAATTAAGTTAAAAGCGTGAAATCAGTAACCAAAAAGTCGACAATAATGTCCAGAGACGAAGTCCGAAAGGGCAAATGGTTAACCAGTAAGCAGAGTAATCATTAAACAAAATGGGCAAAAGTAAGTAAAAAGTGTGAAATCATTAACCAAAAAGTCGAAACTAATGTCCAGAGACTAAGTCCGAAAGAGCAAATAATTAACCAGTAAGCAGAGTAATCATTAACCAAAAAGTGCAAAAGTAACTTAAAAGTGTGAAATCATTAACCAAAAAGTCGAAACTGATGTCCAGAGATGAAGTCCGAAAGAGCAAATAATTAACCAGTAAGCAGAGTAATCATTAACCAAAAAGTGCAAAAGTAAGTAAAAAGTGTGAAATCATCAACCAAAAAGTCGATAATAATGTCCAGAGACTAAGTCCAAAAGAGCAAATAATTAAACAGTAAGCAGAGTAATCATTAACCAAAAAGTGCAAAAGTAAGTAAAAAGTGTTAAATCATCAACCAAAAAGTCGATAATAATGTCCAGAGACTAAGTCCGAAAGAGCAAATAATTAACCAGCAAGCAGAGTAATCATTAAACAAAAAGCACAAAAGTAAGTAAAAAGTGTGAAATCATTAACCAAAAAGCGCAAAATTAGGTTAAAAGTGTGAAATCATTAACCAAAAAGTCGAAAATAATGTCCAGAGACCAAGTCCGAAAGTGCAAATAATTAACCAGTAAGCAGAGTAATCATTAACCAAAAAGCACAAAAGTAAGTAAAAAGTGTGAAATCATTAACCAAAAAGTGCAAAATTAGGTTAAAAGTGTGAAATGATTAACCAAAAAGTCGATAATAATGTCCAGAGACCAAGTCCGAAAGAGCAAATAATTAACCAGTAAGCAGAGTAATCAGTAACCAAAAAGCACAAAAGGAAGTTAAAAGTGTGAAATCATTAACCAAAAAGCGCAAAATTAGGTTAAAAGTGTGAAATCATTAACCAAAAAGTCGAAAATAATGTCCAGAGACCAAGTCCGAAAGTGCAAATAATTAAACAGTAAGCAGAGTAATCATTAACCAAAAAGCACAAAAGTAAGTAAAAAGTGTGAAATCATTAACCAAAAGTGCAAAATTCGGTTAAAAGTGTGAAATCATTAACCAAAAAGTCGAAAATAATGTCCAGAGACTAAGTCCGAAACAGCAAATAATTAACCAGTAAGCAGAGTAATCATTAACAAAAAAGCGCAAAATTAAGTTAAAAGTGTGAAATCATTAACCAAAAAGTCGAAAATAATGTCGAGACTAAGTCCGAAAGGGCAAATGGTTAACCAGTAAGCAGAGTAATCATTAACCAAAAAACACAAAAGTAAGTAAAAAGTGTGAAATCATTAACCAAAAAGTCGAAAATAATGTCCAGAGTCTAAGTCCGAAAGAGCAAATAATTAACCAGTAAGCAGAGTAATCATTAACCAAAAAGTGCAAAAGTAACTTAAAAGTGTGAAATCATTAACCAAAAAGTCGAAAATGATGTCCAGAGACTAAGTCCGAAAGAGCAAATAATTAACCAGTAAGCAGAGTAATCATTAACCAAAAAGTGCAAAAGTAACTTAAATGTGTGAAATCATTAACCAAAAAGTCGAAACTAATGTCCAGAGATGAAGTCCGAAAGAGCAAATAATTAACCAGTAAGCAGAGTAATCATTAACCAAAAAGTGCAAAAGTAAGTAAAAAGTGTGAAATCATCAACCAAAAAGTCGATAATAATGTCCAGAGACTAAGTCCAAAAGAGCAAATAATTAAACAGTAAGCAGAGTAATCATTAACCAAAAAGTGCAAAAGTAAGTAAAAAGTGTTAAATCATCAACCAAAAAGTCGATAATAATGTCCAGAGACTAAGTCCGAAAGAGCAAATAATTAACCAGCAAGCAGAGTAATCATTAAACAAAAAGCACAAAAGTAAGTAAAAAGTGTGAAATCATTAACCAAAAAGCGCAAAATTAGGTTAAAAGTGTGAAATCATTAACCAAAAAGTCGAAAATAATGTCAGAGACCAAGTCCGAAAGTGCAAATAATTAACCAGTAAGCAGAGTAATCATTAACCAAAAAGCACAAAAGTAAGTAAAAAGTGTGAAATCATTAACCAAAAAGTGCAAAATTAGGTTAAAAGTGTGAAATGATTAACCAAAAAGTCGATAATAATGTCCAGAGACCAAGTCCGAAAGAGCAAATAATTAACCAGTAAGCAGTAATCATTAACCAAAAAGCACAAAAGGAAGTTAAATGTGTGAAATCATTAACCAAAAAGCGCAAAATTAGGTTAAAAGTGTGAAATCATTAACCAAAAAGTCGAAAATAATGTCCAGAGACCAAGTCCGAAAGTGCAAATAATTAAACAGTAAGCAGAGTAATCATTAACCAAAAAGCACAAAAGTAAGTAAAAAGTGTGAAATCATTAACCAAAAGTACAAAATTAGGTTAAAAGTGTGAAATCATTAACCAAAAAGTCGAAAATAATGTCCAGAGACTAAGTCCGAAAGAGCAAATAATTAACCAGTAAGCAGAGTAATCATTAACCAAAAAGCGCAAAATTAAGTTAAAAGTGTGAAATCATTAACCAAAAAGTCGAAAATAATGTCGAGACTAAGTCCGAAAGAGCAAATAATTAACCAGTAAGCAGAGTAATCATTAACCAAAAAGCACAAAGTAAGCAAAAAGTGTGAAATCACTAACCAAAAAGTCGAAAATAATGTCCAGAGACCAAGTCCGAACGTGCAAATAATTAACCAGTAAGCAGAGTAATCATTAACCAAAAAGCACAAAAGTACGTAACAAGTGTGAAATCATTAACCAAAAAGCACAAAATTAAGTTAAAAGCGTGAAATCAGTAACCAAAAAGTCGACAATAATGTCCAGAGACTAAGTCCGAAAGGGCAAATGGTTAACCAGTAAGCAGAGTAATCATTAAACAAGATGGGCAAATGTAAGTAAAAAGTTGTGAAATCGTTAACCAAAAAGTCGAAAATAATGTCCAGAGACGAAGTCCGAAAGAGCAAATAATTAACCAGCAAGCAGAGTAATCATTAAACAAAAAGCACAAAAGTAAGTAAAAAGTGTGAAATCATTAACCAAAAAGCGCAAAATTAGGTTAAAAGTGTGAAATCATTAACCAAAAAGTCGAAAATAATGTCCAGAGACCAAGTCCGAAAGTGCAAATAATTAACCAGTAAGCAGAGTAATCATTAACCAAAAAGCACAAAAGTAAGTAAAAAGTCTGAAATCATTAACCAAAAAGTGCAAAATTAGGTTAAAAGTGTGAAATCATTAATCAAAAAGTCGAAAATAATGTCCAGAGACTAAGTCCGAAAGAGCAAATAATTAACCAGTAAGCAGAGTAATCATTAACCAAAAAGCGCAAAATTAAGTTAAAAGTGTGAAATCATTAACCAAAAAGTCGAAAATAATGTCGAGACTAAGTCCGAAAGGGCAAATGGATAACCAGTAAGCAGAGTAATCATTAACCAAAAAGCGCAAAAGTAAGTAAAAAGTGTGAAATCATTAACCAAAAAGTCGAAAATAATGTCCAGAGACTAAGTGCGAAAGAGCAAATAATTAACCAGTAAGCAGAGTAATCATAAACCAAAAAGCACAAAAGTAAGTAAAAAGTGTGAAATCATTAACCAAAAAGCGCAAAATAATGTCCAGAGACCAAGTCCGAGCGTGCAAATAATTAACCAGTAAGCAGAGTAATCATTAACCAAAAAGCACAAAATGAAGTTAAAAGCGTGAAATCAGTAACCAAAAAGTCGACAATAATGTCCAGAGACTAAGTCCGAAAGGGCAAATGGTTAACCAGTAAGCAGAGTAATCATTAAACAAGATGGGCAAATGTAAGTAAAAAGTGTGAAATCGTTAACCAAAAAGTCGAAAATAATGTCCAGAGACGAAGTCCGAAAGAGCAAATAATTAACCAGTAAGCAGAGTAATCATAAACCAAATGCACAAAAGTAAGTAAAAAGTGTGAAATTATTAACCAAAAAGCGGAAAATAATGTCCAGAGACTAAGTCCAAAAGAGCAAATAATTAACCAGTAAGCAGAGTAATCATTAACCAAAAAGCACAAAAGTATGTAAAAAGTGTGAAATCATTAAACAAAAAGTCGAAAATAATGTCCAGAGACCAAGTCCGAACGTGCAAATAATTAACCAGTAAGCAGAGTAATCATTAACCAAAAAGCACAAAAGTACGTAAAAAGTGTGAAATCATTAACCAAAAAGCACAAAATTAAGTTAAAAGCGTGAAATCAGTAACCAAAAAGTCGACAATAATGTCCAGAGACTAAGTCCGAAAGGGCAAATGGTTAACCAGTAAGCAGAGTAATCATTAAACAAAATGGGCAAAAGTAAGTAAAAAGTGTGAAATCATTAACCAAAAAGTCGAAACTAATGTCCAGAGACTAAGTCCGAAAGAGCAAATAATTAACCAGTAAGCAGAGTAATCATTAACCAAAAAGTGCAAAAGTAACTTAAAAGTGTGAAATCATTAACCAAAAAGTCGAAACTAATGTCCAGAGATGAAGTCCGAAAGAGCAAATAATTAACCAGTAAGCAGAGTAATCATTAACCAAAAAGTGCAAAAGTAAGTAAAAAGTGTGAAATCATCAACCAAAAAGTCGATAATAATGTCCAGAGACTAAGTCCAAAAGAGCAAATAATTAAACAGTAAGCAGAGTAATCATTAACCAAAAAGTGCAAAAGTAAGTAAAAAGTGTTAAATCATCAACCAAAAAGTCGATAATAATGTCCAGAGACTAAGTCCGAAAGAGCAAATAATTAACCAGCAAGCAGAGTAATCATTAAACAAAAAGCACAAAAGTAAGTAAAAAGTGTGAAATCATTAACCAAAAAGCGCAAAATTAGGTTAAAAAGTGTGAAATCATTAACCAAAAAGTCGAAAATAATGTCCAGAGACCAAGTCCGAAAGTGCAAATAATTAACCAGTAAGCAGAGTAATCATTAACCAAAAAGCACAAAAGTAAGTAAAAAGTGTGAAATCATTAACCAAAAAGTGCAAAATTAGGTTAAAAGTGTGAAATGATTAACCAAAAAGTCGATAATAATGTCCAGAGACCAAGTCCGAAAGAGCAAATAATTAACCAGTAAGCAGAGTAATCATTAACCAAAAAGCACAAAAGGAAGTTAAAAGTGTGAAATCATTAACCAAAAAGCGCAAAATTAGGTTAAAAGTGTGAAATCATTACCAAAAAGTCGAAAATAATGTCCAGAGACCAAGTCCGAAAGTGCAAATAATTAAACAGTAAGCAGAGTAATCATTAACCAAAAAGCACAAAAGTAAGTAAAAAGTGTGAAATCATTAACCAAAAAGTGCAAAATTCGGTTAAAAGTGTGAAATCATTAACCAAAAAGTCGAAAATAATGTCCAGAGACTAAGTCCGAAAGAGCAAATAATTAACCAGTAAGCAGAGTAATCATTAACAAAAAAGCGCAAAATTAAGTTAAAAGTGTGAAATCATTAACCAAAAAGTCGAAAATAATGTCGAGACTAAGTCCGAAAGGGCAAATGGTTAACCAGTAAGCAGAGTAATCATTAACCAAAAAACACAAAAAGTAAGTAAAAAGGGTGAAATCATTAACCAAAAAGTCGAAAATAATGTCCAGAGTCTAAGTCCGAAAGAGCAAATAATTAACCAGTAAGCAGAGTAATCATTAACCAAAAAGTGCAAAAGTAACTTAAAAGTGTGAAATCATTAACCAAAAAGTCGAAAATGATGTCCAGAGACTAAGTCCGAAAGAGCAAATAATTAACCAGTAAGCAGAGTAATCATTAACCAAAAAGTGCAAAAGTAACTTAAAAGTGTGAAATCATTAACCAAAAAGTCGAAACTAATGTCCAGAGATGAAGTCCGAAAGAGCAAATAATTAACCAGTAAGCAGAGTAATCATTAACCAAAAAGTGCAAAAGTAAGTAAAAAGTGTGAAATCATCAACCAAAAAGTCGATAATAATGTCCAGAGACTAAGTCCAAAAGAGCAAATAATTAAACAGTAAGCAGAGTAATCATTAACCAAAAAGTGCAAAAGTAAGTAAAAAGTGTTAAATCATCAACCAAAAAGTCGATAATAATGTCCAGAGACTAAGTCCGAAAGAGCAAATAATTAACCAGCAAGCAGAGTAATCATTAAACAAAAAGCACAAAAGTAAGTAAAAAGTGTGAAATCATTAACCAAAAAGCGCAAAATTAGGTTAAAAGTGTGAAATCATTAACCAAAAAGTCGAAAATAATGTCCAGAGACCAAGTCCGAAAGTGCAAATAATTAACCAGTAAGCAGAGTAATCATTAACCAAAAAGCACAAAAGTAAGTAAAAAGTGTGAAATCATTAACCAAAAAGTGCAAAATTAGGTTAAAAGTGTGAAATGATTAACCAAAAAGTCGATAATAATGTCCAGAGACCAAGTCCGAAAGAGCAAATAATTAACCAGTAAGCAGAGTAATCATTAACCAAAAAGCACAAAAGGAAGTTAAAAGTGTGAAATCATTAACCAAAAAGCGCAAAATTAGGTTAAAAGTGTGAAATCATTAACCAAAAATTCGAAAATAATGTCCAGAGACCAAGTCCGAAAGTGCAAATAATTAAACAGTAAGCAGAGTAATCATTAACCAAAAAGCACAAAAGTAAGTAAAAAGTGTGAAATCATTAACCAAAAAGTGCAAAATTAGGTTAAAAGTGTGAAATCATTAACCAAAAAGTCGAAAATAATGTCCAGAGACTAAGTCCGAAAGAGCAAATAATTAACCAGTAAGCAGAGTAATCATTAACCAAAAAGCGCAAAATTAAGTTAAAAGTGTGAAATCATTAACCAAAAAGTCGAAAATAATGTCGAGACTAAGTCCGAAAGGGCAAATGGATAACCAGTAAGCAGAGTAATCATTAACCAAAAAGCGCAAAAGTAAGTAAAAAGTGTGAAATCATTAACCAATAAGTCGAAAATAATGTCCAGAGACTAAGTGCGAAAGAGCAAATAATTAACCAGTAAGCAGAGTAATCATAAACCAAAAAGCACAAAAGTAAGTAAAAAGTGTGAAGTCATTAACCAAAAAGCGCAAAATAATGTCCAGAGACTAAGTCCGAAAGAGCAAATATTTAACCAGTAAGCAGAGTAATCATTAACCAAAAAGCACAAAAGTAAGTAAAAAGTGTGAAATCATTAACCAAAAAGTCGAAAATAATGTCCAGAGACCAAGTCCGAACGTGCAAATAATTAACCAGTAAGCAGAGTAATCATTAACCAAAAAGCACAAAAGTACGTAAAAAGTGTGAAATCATTAACCAAAAAGCACAAAAGTAAGTAAAAAGTGTGAAATCATTAACCAAAAAGCACAAAAGGAAGTTAAAAGTTTGAAATCATTAACCAAAAAGTCGAAACTAATGTCCAGAGATGAAGTCCGAAAGAGCAAATAATTAACCAGTAAGCAGAGTAATCATTAACCAAAAAGTGCAAAAGTAAGTAAAAAGTGTGAAATCATCAACCAAAAAGTCGATAATAATGTCCAGAGACTAAGTCCAAAAGAGCAAATAATTAAACAGTAAGCAGAGTAATCATTAACCAAAAAGTGCAAAAGTAAGTAAAAAGTGTTAAATCATCAACCAAAAAGTCGATAATAATGTCCAGAGACTAAGTCCGAAAGAGCAAATAATTAACCAGCAAGCAGAGTAATCATTAAACAAAAAGCACAAAAGTAAGTAAAAAGTGTGAAATCATTAACCAAAAAGCGCAAAATTAGGTTAAAAGTGTGAAATCATTAACCAAAAAGTCGAAAATAATGTCCAGAGACCAAGTCCGAAAGTGCAAATAATTAACCAGTAAGCAGAGTAATCATTAACCAAAAAGCACAAAAGTAAGTAAAAAGTGTGAAATCATTAACCAAAAAGTGCAAAATTAGGTTAAAAGTGTGAAATGATTAACCAAAAATTCGATAATAATGTCCAGAGACCAAGTCCGAAAGAGCAAATAATTAACCAGTAAGCAGAGTAATCATTAACCAAAAAGCACAAAAGGAAGTTAAAAGTGTGAAATCATTAACCAAAAAGCGCAAAATTAGGTTAAAAGTGTGAAATCATTAACCAAAAAGTCGAAAATAATGTCCAGAGACCAAGTCCGAAAGTGCAAATAATTAAACAGTAAGCAGAGTAATCATTAACCAAAAAGCACAAAAGTAAGTAAAAAGTGTGAAATCATTAACCAAAAAGTGCAAAATTAGGTTAAAAGTGTGAAATCATTAACCAAAAAGTCGAAAATAATGTCCAGAGACTAAGTCCGAAAGAGCAAATAATTAACCAGTAAGCAGAGTAATCATTAACCAAAAAGCGCAAAATTAAGTTAAAAGTGTGAAATCATTAACCAAAAAGTCGAAAATAATGTCGAGACTAAGTCCGAAAGGGCAAATGGATAACCAGTAAGCAGAGTAATCATTAACCAAAAAGCGCAAAAGTAAGTAAAAAGTGTGAAATCATTAACCAATAAGTCGAAAATAATGTCCAGAGACTAAGTGTGAAAGAGCAAATAATTAACCAGTAAGCAGAGTAATCATAAACCAAAAAGCACAAAAGTAAGTAAAAAGTGTGAAATCATTAACCAAAAAGCGCAAAATAATGTCCAGAGACTAAGTCCGAAAGAGCAAATAATTAACCAGTAAGCAGAGTAATCATTAACCAAAAAGCACAAAAGTAAGTAAAAAGTGTGAAATCATTAACCAAAAAGTCGAAAATAATGTCCAGAGACCAAGTCCGAACGTGCAAATAATTAACCAGTAAGCAGAGTAATCATTAACCAAAAAGCACAAAAGTAAGTAAAAAGTGTGAAATCATTAACCAAAAAGCACAAAAGGAAGTTAAAAGTTTGAAATCAGTAACCAAAAAGTCGACAATAATGTCCAGAGACTAAGTCCGAAAGGGCAAATGGTTAACCAGTAAGCAGAGTAATCATTAAATTCTTTTGGGCCTCCTTTATCTCGAGAGACAATGGATACGCGCCTGGAGGTGGTCAGTGGTTTGTGAAGGCAGCGCCTGGAGTGGCTATAAAGGCCAATTCTGGAGTGACAGGCTCTTCCACAGGTGCTGCAGAGAAATTTGTTTGTTGGGGCTGTTGCACAGTTGGCTCTCCCCTTGCGCCTCTGTCTTTTTTCCTGCCAACTACTAAGTCTCTTCGACTCGCCACAATTTAGCCCTGTCTTTATGGCTGCCCGCCAGCTCTGGCGAATGCTGGCAACTGACTCCCACGACTTGTGATCAATGTCACACGATTTCATGTCGCGTTTGCAGACGTCTTTATAACGGAGACATGGACGGCCGTGGGTCTGATACCAGTGGCGAGCTCGCTGTACAATGTGTCTTTGGGGATCCTGCCATCTTCCATGCGGCTCACATGGCCAAGCCATCTCAAGCGCGCTGACTCAGTAGTGTGTATAAGCTGGGGATGTTGGCCGCTTCAAGGACTTCTGTGTTGGAGATATAGTCCTGCCACCTGATGCCAAGTATTCTCCGAAGGCAGCGAAGATGGAATGAATTGAGACGTCGCTCTTGGCTGGCATACGTTGTCCAGGCCTCGCTGCCGTAGAGCAAGGTACTGAGGACACAGGCCTGATACACTCGGACTTTTGTGTTCCGTGTCAGTGCGCCATTTTCCCACACTCTCTTGGCCAGTCTGAACATAGCAGTGGAAGCCTTACCCATGCGCTTGTTGATTTCTGCATCTAGAGACAGGTTACTGGTGATAGTTGAGCCTAGGTAGGTGAACTCTTGAACCACTTCCAGAGCGTGGTCGCCAATATTGATGGATGGAGCATTTCTAACATCCTGCCCCATGATGTTCGTTTTCTTGAGGCTGATGGTTAGGCCAAATTCATTGCAGGCAGACGCAAACCTGTCGATGAGACTCTGCAGGCATTCTTCAGTGTGAGATGTTAAAGCAGCATCGTCAGCAAAGAGGAGTTCTCTGATGAGGACTTTCCGTACTTTGGACTTCGCTCTTAGACGGGCAAGGTTGAACAACCTGCCCCCTGATCTTGTGTGGAGGAAAATTCCTTCTTCAGAGGATTTGAACGCATGTGAAAGCAGCAGGGAGAAGAAAATCCCAAAAAGTGTGGGTGCGAGAACACAGCCCTGTTTCACACCACTCAGGATAGGAAAGGGCTCTGATGAGGAGCCACCATGTTGAATTGTGCCTTTCATATTGTCATGGAATGAGGTGCTGATACTTAGTAGCTTTGGTGGACATCCGATCTTTTCTAGTAGTCTGAAGAGACCACGTCTGCTGACGAGGTCAAAGGCTTTGGTGAGATCAATGAAAGCAATGTAGAGGGGCATCTGTTGTTCACGGCATTTCTCCTGTATCTGACGAAGGGAGAACAGCATGTCAATAGTCGATCTCTCTGCACGAAAGCCACACTGTGCCTCAGGGTAGACGCGCTCGGCCAGCTTCTGGAGCCTGTTCAGAGCGACTCGAGCAAAGACTTTCCCCACTATGCTGAGCAGGGAGATTCCACGGTAGTTGTTGCAGTCACCGCGGTCACCTTTGTTTTTATAGAGGGTGATGATGTTGGCATCGCGCATGTCCTGGGGTACTGCTCCCTCGTCCCAGCACAGGCATAGCAGTTCATGTAGTGCTGAGAGTATAGCAGGCTTGGAACTCTTGATTATTTCAGGGGTAATGCTGTCCTTCCCAGGGGCTTTTCCGCTGGCTAGGGAAATCAATGGCATCACTGAGTTCCGATTTGGTTGGCTGTATGTCCAGCTCATCCATGACTGGTAGAGGCTGGGCTGCATTGAGGGCAGTCTCAGTGACAGCATTCTTCCTGGAGTACAGTTCTAGGTAGTGCTCAACCCAGCGGTCCATCTGTTTGCGTTGGTCAGTGATTATGTCCCCCGATTTAGATTTGAGGGGGGTGATCTTCTTGATGGTTGGCCCAAGAGCTCTCTTCATGCCATCATACATTCCTCTGATGTTTCCGGTGTCTGAGGCCAGCTGAATATGACTGCATAGGTGTTGCCAGTAGTCGTTTGCGCAACGCCTAGCTGTTCTTTGTGCAGTACCTCTGGCTGCTTTAAGTGCTGCGGATGTTAAATCGCTGGGGGCTTTCTTGTAGTTCAAAAGTGCAATGCGCTTAGCGGCTATGACAGGTTCCAGCTCTTCATTATGAGATTGAAACCAGTCTGCATTTCTCTTCGCACTTTTGCCGTAGGTGGTCAAAGCTGACTCATAGATGGCGTCTCTGATGTGGGCCCACTTGGTCTCAGCATCCCCTGTGGGAGTGTTTTGAAGGGCTGTTACAAGTGAATTTAGAAATTTTTGTAACAGCTGTGGGTGAGAAATTCTGCTCGTGTTGATGCGCGGGTGGCCCTTCTGCTTGGAATGATGCAACTTCTTTGGTCTGAGTCTAACCTTGCTGCACACCAGGGAGTGGTCGGTGTCGCAGTCCGCACTGTGGAAGCTGCGTGTGATTTGAACACTGTTTAAGGCGGCTCGCCTTGTGACAATGAGGTCTAGCTGGTGCCAACGACGTGATCTTGGGTGCCTCCATGAAACCTGGTGACAGGGTTTAGTGTGAAAGAACGAGTTGGTGATGCAGAGGTTATGATAGGTACACAACTCAAGCAGTCTCTGCCCGTTCTCATTCATCCTTCCAACGCCATAGCGCCCAAGGCAGGAGGGCCATGAGTCATGGTCGGCCCCAACCCTGGCATTAAAGTCCCCCAGCAGGAATAGGTGTTCGGTGTTGGGGATGCTGCTAATGATGTTATGGAGTTGTTCATAGAACTGGTCTTTAGCTTCTGGTGCGGAACAGAGTGTTGGAGCATAGATGCTGAGTAGGTGTACTGGACCAGAGGTGGTGAGCAGTCGGATGGACAGTATGCGTTCCGAGCCATTTGAGGGAGGCTCTATCATGCTGAGCAAGGAGTTTCTGATGGCGAAGCCCACTCCATGCTGTCTTGGTTCTTCAGGATCCCTGCCCTGCCAGAAGAAGGTGTAGTCTTGCTCTGCTAGAGAGCCACTCGCGGGGAGGCGAGTCTCCTGAAGTGCTGCAATGTCCACATTGAGTCTACTGAGCTCGTTGTTAATGATGGCGGTCTTCCGAGAATCGTTGATTTGTGTAAGGTCTTCCGACAGGTCAGGACACATAGTTCTGACGTTCCAGCTTGCAAAGCGAAGGGCTGGTACCTTCTTTCCTTGTTTCATGTTGTTTGGTGCGGTGTATCAGTCCACCTTTCGGGCAATGACCCTGAGCTCCAAGCACCCATTGAAGCAGGCAGACTGTGGCGGGACAGAACCTTATTGACCGGGGGCTGCCCGGTTTGAGGCGGGCGGTAGCTGTCCAGTGAGGTGCAATGACCTCTCCCACCGACAAAGGCAACCCGTGGCGCCCAGTTTCTACGCCAATTTATCTGGACTTATAACCCGTAACTGCTGCCTTCCGTGTTGTTTCAGTCGCTGTGAGGCAACTATGGAGTGACCTCTCCATGGCGCATGCCTGGGCAAATTTATGGAGGTTGAGAGTTGCCCAGTCGTCAAAACCCCCCTCTCGGCCTTTCTGGTGGGGTCCAAAGGAGTGCAGGACACGACGTTTGGCACCAGTATGGCTGCAGGAACTGCCGGAAACATGCCAAAGGTGACACATGACCGCCTACGGGGTTCCGCTCTGGATTTTCTGTTAGGGTTTACTCCCTTAGCCTTGGTCTCTCCCGAGACGCCCACAAGGCAGTGGGGTTGTTGGGGCCCCTACACAGGTGTAGGATGGTGCCGGTGGGAGGAGGGGATGCAAGGGGGAGGGGTAGAGGGAGGGGGTGGGGGGGTGCAGGGGAAGGGGGTGCGGGGTGAAGATGGTGCGAGGGGGGGGCGGGCTGGGACGGGGTTGTGAGGGGGTGAGCTGAGAGGGTGGAGCAGGGAAGGGGACGGGGTGGGGGGGGCGTGGAAGGGGGGTAAAGTGGGGGGGAGGGGGGGTGGAATCTGGTGCAGGTAATAAGCCATTTCCTCAGTGCCCACCATCGACGTCCGGAAAGCTCATCCACGTCCTTCGGGAGGTGAAGCACCATTTGGCAGACTTAGAGGTGATTACATTTGCTAAGGGTTTTTTTTTTTGCAGTGGTTTAAATAAAGGCATGCAGCATTGCCGACAGTGCGCTGCAGATGCTCTCCGAGCCATCTCCCGCGGGCGCTTTGAAGTTGCGGCCGGGGGGGCCGTTCGTGGATGTTTTGGGTGTTCGGGGCACCTTTTCACAGGACTTCTCTCGGGTCCCGCAGCTCCTTCTTCACCTCAATGGACTTACCGCATGCCGTGGCTGCAGACACTCTGGACTGTGAAGACAGCAGGATCGGAGATTAAAGTATCGGCAGCTGTTCTCGTCAGTTTCATCCGGATCAATTTCATTGAGAAAACAAAGAGCAGGTGTGGCTGGGGGAGGGCAGTGGGCCCAGGTAACATACACTAAACTAACTGTTAACTTTTAGATAGGGCTAAAATGAACTGATGTAAAAAGCCAGGGGAATTTAAACAGTTTAAGAGGGCAGATTGGGGGAGAAAACGTTAGGGATGGGAGCAGATGGCCATGGATAGAGTTGAACAGCAAGGGAGCTTCCTAGGGAGCTTCCAGCCCAGGAGCCATCTTGAAAGCTTGGTGTGATTAAATAAGATGGGCAAAAGTAAGTAAAAAGTGTGAAATCATTAACCGAAAAGTCGAAACTAATGTCCAGAGAGGAAGTCCGAAAGAGCAAATAATTAACCAGTAAGCAGAGTAATCATTAACCAAAAAGTGCAAAAGTAAGTAAAAAGTGTGAAATCATTAACCAAAAAGTGCAAAAGTAACTTAAAAGTGTGAAATCATTAACCAAAAAGTCGAAAATGATGTCCAGAGACTAAGTCCAAAAGAGCAAATAATTAACCAGTAAGCAGAGTAATCATTAACCAAAAAGTGCAAAAGTAAGTAAAAAGTGTGAAATCATTAACCAAAAAGCGCAAAATTAGGTTAAAAGTGTGAAATCATTAACCAAAAAGTCGAAAATAATGTCCAGAGACCAAGTCCGAAAGTGCAAATAATTAACCAGTAAGCAGAGTAATCATTAACCAAAAAGTACGAAAGTAAGTAAAAAGTGTGAAATCATTAACCAAACAGTCGAAAATAATGTCCAGAGACTAAATCCGAAAGAGCAAATAATTAACCAGTAAGCAGAGTAATCATTAACCAAAAAGCGCAAAATTAAGTTAAAAGTGTGAAATCATTAACCAAAAAGTTGAAAATAATGTCCAGAGACTAAATCCGAAAGAGCAAATAATTAACCAGTAAGCAGAGTAATCATTAACCAAAAAGCGCAAAATTAAGTTAAAAGTGTGAAATCATTAACCAGAAAGACGAAAATAATGTCGAGACTAAGTCCGAAAGTGCAAATGGATAACCAGTAAGCAGAGTAATCATTAACCAAAAAGCGCAAAAGTAAGTAAAAAGTGTGAAATCATTAACCAAAAAGTCGAAAATAATGTCCAGAGACTAAGTGCGAAAGAGCAAATAATTAACCAGTAAGCAGAGTAATCATTAACCAAAATGTGCAAAAGTAAGTAAAAAGTGTGAAATCATTAACCAAAAAGTCGAAAATAATGTCAGGAGTCTAAGTCCGAAAGAGCAAATAATTAACCAGTAAGCAGAGTAATCATTAACCAAAAAGTGCAAAAGTAACTTAAAAGTGTGAAATCATTAACCAAAAAGTCGAAAATGATGTCCAGAGACTAAGTCCGAAAGAGCAAATAATTAACCAGTAAGCAGAGTAATCATTAACCAAAAAGTGCAAAAGTAACTTAAAAGTGTGAAATCATTAACCAAAAAGCGCAAAAGTAAGTAAAAAGTGTGAAATCATTAACCAAAAAGTCGAAAATAATGTCCAGAGACTAAGTCCGAAAGAGCAAATAATTAAACAGTAAGCAGAGTAATCATTAACCAAAATGTGCAAAAGTAAGTAAAAAGTGTGAAATCATTAACCAAAAAGTCGAAAATAATGTCAGGAGTCTAAGTCCGAAAGAGCAAATAATTAACCAGTAGGCAGAGTAATCATTAACCAAAAAGTGCAAAAGTAACTTAAAAGTGTGAAATCATTAACCAAAAAGTCGAAAATGATGTCCAGAGACTAAGTCCGAAAGAGCAAATAATTAACCAGTAAGCAGAGTAATCATTAACCAAAAAGTGCAAAAGTAACTTAAAAGTGTGAAATCATTAACCAAAAAGTCGAAAATGATGTCCAGAGACTAAGTCCGAAAGAGCAAATAATTAGACAGTAAGCAGAGTAATCATTAACCAAAATGTGCAAAAGTAAGTAAAAAGTGTGAAATCAGTAACCAAAAAGTCGAAACTAATGTCTAGAGACTAAGTCCGAAAGAGCAAATAATTAAACAGTAAGCAGAGTAATCATTAACCAAAAAGTGCAAACGTAACGTAAAAGTGTGAAATCATTAACCAAAAAGTCGAAACTAATGTCCAGAGACGAAGTCCGAAAGAGCAAATAATTAACCAGTAAGCAGAGTAATCATTAACCAAAAAGTGCAAAAGTAACTTAAAAGTGTGAAATCATTAACCAAAAAGTCGAAAATGATGTCCAGAGACTAAGTCCAAAAGAGCAAATAATTAACCAGTAAGCAGAGTTATCATTAAACAAAAAGCACAAAAGTAAGTAAAAAGTGTGAAATCATTAACCAAAAAGCGCAAAATTATGTTAAAAGTGTGAAATCATTAACCAAAAACTCGAAAATAATGTCCAGAGACTAAGTCCAAAAGGGCAAATGGTTAACCAGTAAGCAGAGTAATCATTAACCAAAAAGTGCAAAAGTAAGTAAAAAGTGTGAAATCATCAACCAAAAAGTCGATAATAATGTCCAGAGACTAAGTCCGAAAGAGCAAATAATTAACCAGCAAGCAGAGTTATCATTAAACAAAAAGCACAAAAGTAAGTAAAAAGTGTGAAATCATTAACCAAAAAGCGCAAAATTAGGTTAAAAGTGTGAAATCATTAACCAAAAAGTCGAAAATAATGTCCAGAGACCAAGTCCGAAAGTGCAAATAATTAACCAGTAAGCAGAGTAATTAGTAACCAACAAGTGCAAAATTAGGTTAAAAGTGTGAAATGATTAACCATAAAGTCGAAAATAATGTCCAGAGACTAAGTCCGAAAGAGCAAATAATTAACCAGTAAGCAGAGTAATCAGTAACCAAAAAGCACAAAAGGAAGTTAAAAGTGTGAAATCAGTAACCAAAAAGTCGACAATAATGTCCAGAGACTAAGTCCGAAAGGGCAAATGGTTAACCAGTAAGCAGAGTAATCATTAACCAAAAAGCGCAAAATTAAGTTAAAAGTGTGAAATCATTAACCAAAAAGTCGAAAATAATGTCCAGAGACTAAGTCCAAAAGAGCAAATAATTAACCAGTAAGCAGAGTAATCATTAACCAAAAAGTGCAAAATTAAGTTAAAAGTGTGAAATCATTAACCAAAAAGTCGAAAATAATGTCGAGACTAAGTCCGAAAGAGCAAATAATTAACCAGTAAGCAGATTAATCATTAACCAAAAAGTGCAAAAGTAACTTAAAAGTGTGAAATCATTAACCAAAAAGTCGAAAATGATGTCCAGAGACTCAGTCCGAAAGAGCAAATAATTAACCAGTAAGCAGAGTAATCATTAACCAAAAAGTTCAAAAGTAAGTAAAAAGTGTGAAATCATCAACCAAAAAGTCGAAAATAATGTCCAGAGACTAAGTCCGAAAGAGCAAATAATTAACCAGCAAGCAGAGTAATCATTAAACAAAAAGCACAAAAGTAAGTAAAAAGTGTGAAATCATTAACCAAAAAGCGCAAAATTAGGTTAAAAGTGTGAAATCATTAACCAAAAAGTCGAAAATAATGTCCAGAGACCAAGTCCGAATGTGCAAATAATTAACCAGTAAGCAGAGTAATCATTAACCAAAAAGCACAAAAGTAAGTAAAAAGTGTGAAATCATTAACCAAAAAGTGCAAAATTAGGTTAAAAGTGTGAAATGATTAACCAAAAAGTCGAAAATAATGTCCAGAGACAAAGTCCGAAAGAGCAAATAATTAACCAGTAAGCAGAGTAATCATGAACCAAAAAGCACAAAAGGAAGTTAAAAGTGTGAAATCAGTAACCAAAAAGTCGACAATAATGTCCAGAGACTAAGTCCGAAAGGGCAAATGGTTAACCAGTAAGCAGAGTAATCATTAACCAAAAAGCGCAAAAGTAAGAAAAAAGTGTGAAATCATTAACCAAAAAGTCGAAAATAATGTCCAGAGACTAAATCCGAAAGAGCAAATAATTAACCAGTAATCAGAGTAATCATTAACCAAAAAGCGCCAAATTAAGTTAAAAGTGTGAAATCATTAACCAAAAAGTCGAAAATAATGTCCAGAGACTAAGTCCGAAAGAGCAAATAATTAACCAGTAAGCAGAGTAATCATTAACCAAAAAGCGCAAAATTAAGTTAAAAGTGTGAAATCATGAACCAAAAAGTCGAAAATAATGTCGAGACTAAGTCCGAAAGGGCAAATGGATAACCAGTAAGCAGAGTAATCATTAACCAAAAAGCGCAAAAGTAAGTAAAAAGTGTGAAATCATTAACCAAAAAGTCGAAAATAATGTCCAGAGACTAAGTCCGAAAGAGCAAATAATTAACCAGTAAGCAGAGTAATCATAAACCAAAAAGCACAAAAGTAAGTAAAAAGTGTGAAATCATTAACCAAAAAGCGCAAAATAATGTCCAGAGACCAAGTCCGAACGTGCAAATAATTAACCAGTAAGCAGAGTAATCATTAACCAAAAAGCACAAAAGTACGTAAAAAGTGTGAAATCATTAACCAAAAAGCACAAAATTAAGTTAAAAGCGTGAAATCAAAAACCAAAAAGTCGACAATAATGTCCAGAGACTAAGTCCGAAAGGGCAAATGGTTAACCAGTAAGCAGAGTAATCATTAAACAAAATGGGCAAAAGTAAGTAAAAAGTGTGAAATCATTAACCAAAAAGTCGAAAATAATGTCCAGAGACGAAGTCCGAAAGAGCAAATAATTAACCAGTAAGCAGAGTAATCATAAACCAAAAAGCACAAAAGTAAGTAAAAAGTGTGAAATCATTAACCAAAAAGCGCAAAATAATGTCCAGAGACTAAGGCCGAAAGAGCAAATAATTAAGCAGTAAGCAGAGTAATCATTAACCAAAAAGCACAAAAGTAAGTAAAAAGTGTGAAATCAGTAACCAAAAAGCACAAAATTAAGTTAAAAGCGTGAAATCAGTAACCAAAAAGTCGACAATAATGTCCAGAGACTAAGTCCGAAAGGGCAAATGGTTAACCAGTAAGTAGAGTAATCATTAAACAAAATGGGCAAAAGTAAGTAAAAAGTGTGAAATCATTAACCAAAATGTTGAAAATAATGTCCAGAGACCAAGTCCGAACGTGCAAATAATTAACCAGTAAGCAGAGTAATCATTAGCCAAAAAGCACAAAAGTACGTAAAAAGTGTGAAATCATGAACCAAAAA
Source organism: Heterodontus francisci (assembly GCF_036365525.1). Taxonomy (NCBI): domain Eukaryota; kingdom Metazoa; phylum Chordata; class Chondrichthyes; order Heterodontiformes; family Heterodontidae; genus Heterodontus; species Heterodontus francisci. The sequence goes on along the minus strand of NW_027141403.1, from coordinate 2,400,307 downwards.
GCACAAAATTAAGTTAAAAGCGTGAAATCAGTAACCAAAAAGTCGAAAATAATGTCCAGAGACTAAGTCCGAAAGGGCAAATGGCTAACCAGTAAGCAGAGTAATCATCAAACAAGATGGGCAAAAGTAAGTAAAAAGTGTGAAATCATTAACCAAAAAGTCGAAAATAATGTCCAGAGACGAAGTCCGAAAGAGCAAATAATGAACCAGTAAGCAGAGTAATCATTAACCAAAAAGCACAAAAGTAAGTAAAAAGTGTGAAATCATTAACCAAAAAGCGCAAAATAATGTCCAGAGTCTAAGTCCGAACGTGCAAATAATTAACCAGTAGGCAGAGTAATCATTAACCAAAAAGCACAAAAGTACGTAAAAAGTGTGAAATCATTAACCAAAAAGCACAAAATTAAGTTAAAAGCGTGAAATCAGTCACCAAAAAGTCGACAATAATGTCCAGAGACTAAGTCCGAAAGGGCAAATGGTTAACCAGTAAGCAGAGTAATCATTAAACAAAATGGGCAAAAGTAAGTAAAAAGTGTGAAATCATTAACCAAAATGTTGAAAATAATGTCCAGAGTCTAAGTCCGAAAGAGCAAATAATTAACCAGTAAGCAGAGTAATCATTAACCAAAAAGTGCAAAAGTAAGTTAAAAGTGTGAAATCATCAACCAAAAAGTCGATAATAATGTCCAGAGACTAAGTCCGAAAGAGCAAATAATTAACCAGTAAGCAGAGTAATCGTTAACCAAAAAGTGCAAAAGTAACTTAAAAGTGTGAAATCAATAATCAAAAAGTCGAAAATGATGTCCAGAGACTAAGTCCAAAAGAGCAAATAATTAACCAGTAAGCAGAGTAATCATTAATCATAAAGTGCAAAAGTAACAAAAAGTGTGAAATCATCAACCAAAAAGTCGATAATAATGTCCAGAGACTAAGTCCGAAAGCGCAAATAATTAACCAGCAAGCAGAGTAATCATTAAACAAAAAGCACAAAAGTAATAAAAAGTGTGAAATCATTAACCAAAAAGCGCAAAATTAGGTTAAAAGTGTGAAATCATTAACCAAAAAGTCGAAAATAATGTCCAGAGACCAAGTCCGAACGTGCAAATAATTAACCAGTAAGCAGAGTAATCATTAACCAAAAAGCACAAAAGTACGTAAAAAGTGTGAAATCATTAACCCAAAAGCACAAAATTAAGTTAAAGGCGTGAAATCAGTAACCAAAAAGTCGACAATAATGTCCAGAGACTAAGTCCGAAAGGGCAAATGGTTAGCCAGTAAGCAGAGTAATCATTAAACAAAATGGGCAAAAGAAAGTAAAAAGTGTGAAATCATTAACCAAAATGTTGAAAATAATGTCCAGAGACCAAGTCCGAACGTGCAAATAATTAACCAGTAAGCAGAGTAATCATTAACCAAAAAGCACAAAAGTACGTAAAAAGTGTGAAATCATTAACCAAAAAGTGCAAAATTAGGTTAAAAGTGTGAAATGATTAACCAAAAAGTCGAAAATAATGTCCAGAGACAAAGTCCGAAAGAGCAAATAATTAACCAGTAAGCAGAGTAATCATTAACCAAAAAGCGCAAAATTAAGTTAAAAGTGTGAAATCATTAACCAAAAAGTCGAAAATAATGTCGAGACTAAGTCAGAAAGAGCAAATAATTAACCAGTAAGCAGAGTAATCATTAACCAAAAAGTGCAAAAGTAACTTAAAAGTGTGAAATCATTAACCAAAAAGTCGAAAATGATGTCCAGAGACTAAGTCCGAAAGAGCAAATAATTAACCAGTAAGCAGAGTAATCATTAACCAAAAAGTTCAAAAGTAAGTAAAAAGTGTGAAATCATCAACCAAAAAGTCGAAAATAATGTCCAGAGACTAAGTCCGAAAGAGCAAATAATTAACCAGCAAGCAGAGTAATCATTAAACAAAAAGCACAAAAGTAAGTAAAAAGTGTGAAATCATTAACCAAAAAGCGCAAAATTAGGTTAAAAGTGTGAAATCATTAACCAAAAAGTCGAAAATAATGTCCAGAGACCAAGTCCGAATGTGCAAATAATTAACCAGTAAGCAGAGTAATCATTAACCAAAAAGCACAAAAGTAAGTAAAAAGTGTGAAATCATTAACCAAAAAGTGCAAAATTAGGTTAAAAGTGTGAAATGATTAACCAAAAAGTCGAAAATAATGTCCAGAGACAAAGTCCGAAAGAGCAAATAATTAACCAGTAAGCAGAGTAATCATTAACCAAAAAGCACAAAAGGAAGTTAAAAGTGTGAAATCAGTAACCAAAAAGTCGACAATAATGTCCAGAGACTAAGTCCGAAAGGGCAAATGGTTAACCAGTAAGCAGAGTAATCATTAACCAAAAAGCGCAAAAGTAAGAAAAAAGTGTGAAATCATTAACCAAAAAGTCGAAAATAATGTCCAGAGACTAAATCCGAAAGAGCAAATAATTAACCAGTAATCAGAGTAATCATTAACCAAAAAGCGCCAAATTAAGTTAAAAGTGTGAAATCATTAACCAAAAAGTCGAAAATAATGTCCAGAGACTAAGTCCGAAAGAGCAAATAATTAACCAGTAAGCAGAGTAATCATTAACCAAAAAGCGCAAAATTAAGTTAAAAGTGTGAAATCATGAACCAAAAAGTCGAAAATAATGTCGAGACTAAGTCCGAAAGGGCAAATGGATAACCAGTAAGCAGAGTAATCATTAACCAAAAAGCGCAAAAGTAAGTAAAAAGTGTGAAATCATTAACCAAAAAGTCGAAAATAATGTCCAGAGACTAAGTCCGAAAGAGCAAATAATTAACCAGTAAGCAGAGTAATCATAAACCAAAAAGCACAAAAGTAAGTAAAAAGTGTGAAATCATTAACCAAAAAGCGCAAAATAATGTCCAGAGACCAAGTCCGAACGTGCAAATAATTAACCAGTAAGCAGAGTAATCATTAACCAAAAAGCACAAAAGTACGTAAAAAGTGTGAAATCATTAACCAAAAAGCACAAAATTAAGTTAAAAGCGTGAAATCAAAAACCAAAAAGTCGACAATAATGTCCAGAGACTAAGTCCGAAAGGGCAAATGGTTAACCAGTAAGCAGAGTAATCATTAAACAAAATGGGCAAAAGTAAGTAAAAAGTGTGAAATCATTAACCAAAAAGTCGAAAATAATGTCCAGAGACGAAGTCCGAAAGAGCAAATAATTAACCAGTAAGCAGAGTAATCATAAACCAAAAAGCACAAAAGTAAGTAAAAAGTGTGAAATCATTAACCAAAAAGCGCAAAATAACGTCCAGAGACTAAGGCCGAAAGAGCAAATAATTAAGCAGTAAGCAGAGTAATCATTAACCAAAAAGCACAAAAGTAAGTAAAAAGTGTGAAATCAGTAACCAAAAAGCACAAAATTAAGTTAAAAGCGTGAAATCAGTAACCAAAAAGTCGACAATAATGTCCAGAGACTAAGTCCGAAAGGGCAAATGGTTAACCAGTAAGCAGAGTAATCATTAAACAAAATGGGCAAAAGTAAGTAAAAAGTGTGAAATCATTAACCAAAATGTTGAAAATAATGTCCAGAGACCAAGTCCGAACGTGCAAATAATTAACCAGTAAGCAGAGTAATCATTAGCCACAAAGCACAAAAGTACGTAAAAAGTGTGAAATCATGAACCAAAAAGCACAAAATTAAGTTAAAAGCGTGAAATCAGTAACCAAAAAGTCGACAATAATGTCCAGAGACTAAGTCCGAAAGGGCAAATGGCTAACCAGTAAGCAGAGTAATCATCAAACAAGATGGGCAAAAGTAAGTAAAAAGTGTGAAATCATTAACCAAAAAGTCGAAAATAATGTCCAGAGACGAAGTCCGAAAGAGCAAATAATGAACCAGTAAGCAGAGTAATCATTAACCAAAAAGCACAAAAGTAAGTAAAAAGTGTGAAATCATTAACCAAAAAGCGCAAAATAATGTCCAGAGTCTAAGTCCGAACGTGCAAATAATTAACCAGTAGGCAGAGTAATCATTAACCAAAAAGCACAAAAGTACATAAAAAGTGTGAAATCATTAACCAAAAAGCACAAAATTAAGTTAAAAGCGTGAAATCAGTCACCAAAAAGTCGACAATAATGTCCAGAGACTAAGTCCGAAAGGGCAAATGGTTAACCAGTAAGCAGAGTAATCATTAAACAAAATGGGCAAAAGTAAGTAAAAAGTGTGAAATCATTAACCAAAATGTTGAAAATAATGTCCAGAGTCTAAGTCCGAAAGAGCAAATAATTAACCAGTAAGCAGAGTAATCATTAACCAAAAAGTGCAAAAGTAAGTTAAAAGTGTGAAATCATCAACCAAAAAGTCGATAATAATGTCCAGAGACTAAGTCCGAAAGAGCAAATAATTAACCAGTAAGCAGAGTAATCGTTAACCAAAAAGTGCAAAAGTAACTTAAAAGTGTGAAATCAATAATCAAAAAGTCGAAAATGATGTCCAGAGACTAAGTCCAAAAGAGCAAATAATTAACCAGTAAGCAGAGTAATCATGAATCATAAAGTGCAAAAGTAACAGAAAGTGTGAAGCATCAACCAAAAAGTCGATAATAATGTCCAGAGACTAAGTCCGAAAGCGCAAATAATTAACCAGCAAGCAGAGTAATCATTAAACAAAAAGCACAAAAGTAATAAAAAGTGTGAAATCATTAACCAAAAAGCGCAAAATTAGGTTAAAAGTGTGAAATCATTAACCAAAAAGTCGAAAATAATGTCCAGAGACCAAGTCCGAACGTGCAAATAATTAACCAGTAAGCAGAGTAATCATTAACCAAAAAGCACAAAAGTACGTAAAAAGTGTGAAATCATTAACCCAAAAGCACAAAATTAAGTTAAAGGCGTGAAATCAGTAACCAAAAAGTCGACAATAATGTCCAGAGACTAAGTCCGAAAGGGCAAATGGTTAGCCAGTAAGCAGAGTAATCATTAAACAAAATGGGCAAAAGAAAGTAAAAAGTGTGAAATCATTAACCAAAATGTTGAAAATAATGTCCAGAGACCAAGTCCGAACGTGCAAATAATTAACCAGTAAGCAGAGTAATCATTAACCAAAAAGCACAAAAGTACGTAAAAAGTGTGAAATCATTAACCAAAAAGTGCAAAATTAGGTTAAAAGTGTGAAATGATTAACCAAAAAGTCGAAAATAATGTCCAGAGACAAAGTCCGAAAGAGCAAATAATTAACCAGTAAGCAGAGTAATCATTAACCAAAAAGCACAAAAGGAAGTTAAAAGTGTGAAATCAGTAACCAAAAAGTCGACAATAATGTCCAGAGACTAAGTCCGAAAGGGCAAATGGTTAACCAGTAAGCAGAGTAATCATTAACCAAAAAGCGCAAAAGTAAGAAAAAAGTGTGAAATCATTAACCAAAAAGTCGAAAATAATGTCCAGAGACTAAATTCGAAAGAGCAAATAATTAACCAGTAAGCAGAGTAATCATTAACCAAAAAGCGCAAAATTAAGTTAAAAGTGTGAAATCATTAACCAAAAAGTCGAAAATAATGTCGAGACGAAGACCGAAAGGGCAAATGGATAACCAGTAAGCAGAGTAATCATTAACCAAAAAGCGCAAAAGTAAGTAAAAAGTGTGAAATCATTAACCAAAAAGTCGAAAATAATGTCCAGAGACTAAGTCCGAAAGGGCAAATGGTTAACCAGTAAGCAGAGTAATCATTAAACAAGATGGGCAAAAGTAAGTAAAAAGTGTGAAATCATTAACCAAAAAGCGCAAAATTAGGTTAAAAGTGTGAAATCATTAACCAAAAAGTCGAAAATAATGTCCAGAGACCAAGTCCGAACGTGCAAATAATTAACCAGTAAGCAGAGTAATCATTAACCAAAAAGCACAAAAGTACGTAAAAAGTGTGAAATCATTAACCAAAAGCACAAAATTAAGTTAAAGGCGTGAAATCAGTAACCAAAAAGTCGACAATAATGTCCAGAGACTAAGTCCGAAAGGGCAAATGGTTAACCAGTAAGCAGAGTAATCAGTAACCAAAAAGCGCAAAAGTAAGAAAAAAGTGTGAAATCATTAACCAAAAAGCGCAAAATAATGTCCAGAGACTAAGTCCGAAAGAGCAAATAATTAGCCAGTAAGCAGAGTAATCATTAACCAAAAAGCACAAAAGTAAGTAAAAAGTGTGAAATCATTAACCAAAAAGTCGAAAATAATGTCCAGAGACCAAGTCCGAACGTGCAAATAATTAACCAGTAAGCAGAGTAATCATTAACCAAAAAGCACAAAAGTACGTAAAAAGTGTGAAATCATTAACCATAAAGCACAAAATTAAGTTAAAAGCGTGAAATCAGTAACCAAAAAGGCGACAATAATGTCCAGAGACTAAGTCCGAAAGGGCAAATGGTGAACCAGTAAGCAGAGTAATCATTAAACAAAATGGGCAAAAGTAAGTAAAAAGTGTGAAATCATTAACCAAAATGTTGAAAATATTGTCCAGAGACCAAGTCCGAACGTGCAAATAATTAACCAGCAAGCAGAGTAATCATTAACCAAAAAGCACAAAAGTACGTAAAAAGTGTGAAATCATTAACCAAAAAGTGCAAAATTAGGTTAAAAGTGTGAAATGATTAACCAAAAAGTCGAAAATAATGTCCAGAGACAAAGTCCGAAAGAGCAAATAATTAACCAGTAAGCAGAGTAATCATTAACCAAAAAGCACAAAAGGAAGTTAAAAGTGTGAAATCAATAACCAAAAAGTCGACAATAATGTCCAGAGACTAAGTCCGAAAGGGCAAATGGTTAACCAGTAAGCAGAGTAATCATTAACCAAAAAGCGCAAAAGTAAGAAAAAAGTGTGAAATCATTAACCAAAAAGTCGAAAATAATGTCCAGAGACTAAGTCCGAAAGAGCAAATAATTAACCAGTAAGCAGAGTAATCATAAACCAAAAAGCACAAAAGTAAGTAAAAAGTGTGAAATCATTAACCAAAAAGCGCAAAATAATGTCCAGAGACCAAGTCCGAACGTGCAAATAATTAACCAGTAAGCAGAGTAATCATTAACCAAAAAGCACAAACGTACGTAAAAAGTGTGAAATCATTAACCAAAAAGCACAAAATTAAGTTAAAAGCGTGAAATCAAAAACCAAAAAGTCGACAATAATGTCCAGAGACTAAGTCCGAAAGGGCAAATGGTTAACCAGTAAGCAGAGTAATCATTAAACAAAATGGGCAAAAGTAAGTAAAAAGTGTGAAATCATTAACCAAAAAGTCGAAAATAATGTCCAGAGACGAAGTCCGAAAGAGCAAATAATTAACCAGTAAGCAGAGTAATCATAAACCAAAAAGCACAAAAGTAAGTAAAAAGTGTGAAATCATTAACCAAAAAGCGCAAAATAATGTCCAGAGACTAAGGCCGAAAGAGCAAATAATTAAGCAGTAAGCAGAGTAATCATTAACCAAAAAGCACAAAAGTAAGTAAAAAGTGTGAAATCAGTAACCAAAAAGCACAAAATTAAGTTAAAAGCGTGAAATCAGTAACCAAAAAGTCGACAATAATGTCCAGAGACTAAGTCCGAAAGGGCAAATGGTTAACCAGTAAGCAGAGTAATCATTAAACAAAATGGGCAAAAGTAAGTAAAAAGTGTGAAATCATTAACCAAAATGTTGAAAATAATGTCCAGAGACCAAGTCCGAACGTGCAAATAATTAACCAGTAAGCAGAGTAATCATTAGCCACAAAGCACAAAAGTACGTAAAAAGTGTGAAATCATGAACCAAAAAGCACAAAATTAAGTTAAAAGCGTGAAATCAGTAACCAAAAAGTCGACAATAATGTCCAGAGACTAAGTCCGAAAGGGCAAATGGCTAACCAGTAAGCAGAGTAATCATCAAACAAGATGGGCAAAAGTAAGTAAAAAGTGTGAAATCATTAACCAAAAAGTCGAAAATAATGTCCAGAGACGAAGTCCGAAAGAGCAAATAATGAACCAGTAAGCAGAGTAATCATTAACCAAAAAGCACAAAAGTAAGTAAAAAGTGTGAAATCATTAACCAAAAAGCGCAAAATAATGTCCAGAGTCTAAGTCCGAACGTGCAAATAATTAACCAGTAGGCAGAGTAATCATTAACCAAAAAGCACAAAAGTACATAAAAAGTGTGAAATCATTAACCAAAAAGCACAAAATTAAGTTAAAAGCGTGAAATCAGTCACCAAAAAGTCGACAATAATGTCCAGAGACTAAGTCCGAAAGGGCAAATGGTTAACCAGTAAGCAGAGTAATCATTAAACAAAATGGGCAAAAGTAAGTAAAAAGTGTGAAATCATTAACCAAAATGTTGAAAATAATGTCCAGAGTCTAAGTCCGAAAGAGCAAATAATTAACCAGTAAGCAGAGTAATCATTAACCAAAAAGTGCAAAAGTAAGTTAAAAGTGTGAAATCATCAACCAAAAAGTCGATAATAATGTCCAGAGACTAAGTCCGAAAGAGCAAATAATTAACCAGTAAGCAGAGTAATCGTTAACCAAAAAGTGCAAAAGTAACTTAAAAGTGTGAAATCAATAATCAAAAAGTCGAAAATGATGTCCAGAGACTAAGTCCAAAAGAGCAAATAATTAACCAGTAAGCAGAGTAATCATGAATCATAAAGTGCAAAAGTAACAGAAAGTGTGAAGCATCAACCAAAAAGTCGATAATAATGTCCAGAGACTAAGTCCGAAAGCGCAAATAATTAACCAGCAAGCAGAGTAATCATTAAACAAAAAGCACAAAAGTAATAAAAAGTGTGAAATCATTAACCAAAAAGCGCAAAATTAGGTTAAAAGTGTGAAATCATTAACCAAAAAGTCGAAAATAATGTCCAGAGACCAAGTCCGAACGTGCAAATAATTAACCAGTAAGCAGAGTAATCATTAACCAAAAAGCACAAAAGTACGTAAAAAGTGTGAAATCATTAACCCAAAAGCACAAAATTAAGTTAAAGGCGTGAAATCAGTAACCAAAAAGTCGACAATAATGTCCAGAGACTAAGTCCGAAAGGGCAAATGGTTAGCCAGTAAGCAGAGTAATCATTAAACAAAATGGGCAAAAGAAAGTAAAAAGTGTGAAATCATTAACCAAAATGTTGAAAATAATGTCCAGAGACCAAGTCCGAACGTGCAAATAATTAACCAGTAAGCAGAGTAATCATTAACCAAAAAGCACAAAAGTACGTAAAAAGTGTGAAATCATTAACCAAAAAGTGCAAAATTAGGTTAAAAGTGTGAAATGATTAACCAAAAAGTCGAAAATAATGTCCAGAGACAAAGTCCGAAAGAGCAAATAATTAACCAGTAAGCAGAGTAATCATTAACCAAAAAGCACAAAAGGAAGTTAAAAGTGTGAAATCAGTAACCAAAAAGTCGACAATAATGTCCAGAGACTAAGTCCGAAAGGGCAAATGGTTAACCAGTAAGCAGAGTAATCATTAACCAAAAAGCGCAAAAGTAAGAAAAAAGTGTGAAATCATTAACCACAAAGTCGAAAATAATGTCCAGAGACTAAATCCGAAAGAGCAAATAATTAACCAGTAAGCAGAGTAATCATTAACCAAAAAGCGCAAAATTAAGTTAAAAGTGTGAAATCATTAACCAAAAAGTCGAAAATAATGTCGAGACGAAGACCGAAAGGGCAAATGGATAACCAGTAAGCAGAGTAATCATTAACCAAAAAGCGCAAAAGTAAGTAAAAAGTGTGAAATCATTAACCAAAAAGTCGAAAATAATGTCCAGAGACTAAGTCCGAAAGGGCAAATGGTTAACCAGTAAGCAGAGTAATCATTAAACAAGATGGGCAAAAGTAAGTAAAAAGTGTGAAATCATTAACCAAAAAGTCGAAAATAATGTCCAGAGACGAAGTCCGAAAGAGCAAATAATTAACCAGTAAGCAGAGTAATCATAAACCAAAAAGCACAAAAGTAAGTAAAAAGTGTGAAATCATTAACCAAAAAGCACAAAATTAAGTTAAAGGCGTGAAATCAGTAACCAAAAAGCGCAAAATAATGTCCAGAGACTAAGTCCGAAAGAGCAAATAATTAACCAGCAAGCAGAGTAATCATTAAACAAAAAGCACAAAAGTAAGTAAAAAGTGTGAAATCATTAACCAAAAAGCGCAAAATTAGGTTAAAAGTGTGAAATCATTAACCAAAAAGTCGAAAATAATGTCCAGAGACCAAGTCCGAACGTACAAATAATTAACCAGTAAGCAGAGTAATCATTAACCAAAAAGCACAAAAGTACGTAAAAAGTGTGAAATCATTAACCAAAAGCACAAAATTAAGTTAAAGGCGTGAAATCAGTAACCAAAAAGTCGACAATAATGTCCAGAGACTAAGTCCGAAAGGGCAAATGGTTAACCAGTAAGCAGAGTAATCAGTAACCAAAAAGCGCAAAAGTAAGAAAAAAGTGTGAAATCATTAACCAAAAAGCGCAAAATAATGTCCAGAGACTAAGTCCGAAAGAGCAAATAATTAGCCAGTAAGCAGAGTAATCATTAACCAAAAAGCACAAAAGTAAGTAAAAAGTGTGAAATCATTAACCAAAAAGTCGAAAATAATGTCCAGAGACCAAGTCCGAACGTGCAAATAATTAACCAGTAAGCAGAGTAATCATTAACCAAAAAGCACAAAAGTACGTAAAAAGTGTGAAATCATTAACCAAAAAGCACAAAATTAAGTTAAAAGCGTGAAATCAGTAACCAAAAAGGCGACAATAATGTCCAGAGACTAAGTCCGAAAGGGCAAATGGTGAACCAGTAAGCAGAGTAATCATTAAACAAAATGGGCAAAAGTAAGTAAAAAGTGTGAAATCATTAACCAAAATGTTGAAAATATTGTCCAGAGACCAAGTCCGAACGTGCAAATAATTAACCAGCAAGCAGAGTAATCATTAACCAAAAAGCACAAAAGTACGTAAAAAGTGTGAAATCATTAACCAAAAAGTGCAAAATTAGGTTAAAAGTGTGAAATGATTAACCAAAAAGTCGAAAATAATGTCCAGAGACAAAGTCCGAAAGAGCAAATAATTAACCAGTAAGCAGAGTAATCATTAACCAAAAAGCACAAAAGGAAGTTAAAAGTGTGAAATCAATAACCAAAAAGTCGACAATAATGTCCAGAGACTAAGTCCGAAAGGGCAAATGGTTAACCAGTAAGCAGAGTAATCATTAACCAAAAAGCGCAAAAGTAAGAAAAAAGTGTGAAATCATTAACCAAAAAGTCGAAAATAATGTCCAGAGACTAAATCCGAAAGAGCAAATAATTAACCAGTAAGCAGAGTAATCATTAACCAAAAAGCGCAAAATTAAGTTAAAAGTGTGAAATCATTAACCAAAAAGTCGAAAATAATGTCGAGACGAAGTCCGAAAGGGCAAATGGATAACCAGTAAGCAGAGTAATCATTAACCAAAAAGCGCAAAAGTAAGTAAAAAGTGTGATATCATTAACCAAAAAGTCGAAAATAATGTCCAGAGACTAAGTCCGAAAGGGCAAATGGTTAACCAGTAAGCAGAGTAATCATTAAACAAGATGGGCAAAAGTAAGTAAAAAGTGTGAAATCATTAACCAAAAAGTCGAAAATAATGTCCAGAGACGAAGTCCGAAAGAGCAAATAATTAACCAGTAAGCAGAGTAATCATAAACCAAAAAGCACAAAAGTAAGTAAAAAGTGTGAAATCATTAACCAAAAAGCACAAAATTAAGTTAAAGGCGTGAAATCAGTAACCAAAAAGCGCAAAATAATGTCCAGAGACTAAGTCCGAAAGAGCAAATAATTAACCAGCAAGCAGAGTAATCATTAAACAAAAAGCACAAAAGTAAGTAAAAAGTGTGAAATCATTAACCAAAAAGCGCAAAATTAGGTTAAAAGTGTGAAATCATTAACCAAAAAGTCGAAAATAATGTCCAGAGACCAAGTCCGAACGTGCAAATAATTAACCAGTAAGCAGAGTAATCATTAACCAAAAAGCACAAAAGTACGTAAAAAGTGTGAAATCATTAACCAAAAAGCACAAAATTAAGTTAAAGGCGTGAAATCAGTAACCAAAAAGTGGACAATAATGTCCAGAGACTAAGTCCGAAAGGGCAAATGGTTAACCAGTAAGCAGAGTAATCAGTAACCAAAAAGCGCAAAAGTAAGAAAAAAGTGTGAAATCATTAACCAAAAAGCGCAAAATAATGTCCAGAGACTAAGTCCGAAAGAGCAAATAATTAGCCAGTAAGCAGAGTAATCATTAACCAAAAAGCACAAAAGTAAGTAAAAAGTGTGAAATCATTAACCAAAAAGTCGAAAATAATGTCCAGAGACCAAGTCCGAACGTGCAAATAATTAACCAGTAAGCAGAGTAATCATTAACCAAAAAGCACAAAAGTACGTAAAAAGTGTGAAATCATTAACCAAAAAGCACAAAATTAAGTTAAAAGCGTGAAATCAGTAACCAAAAAGGCGACAATAATGTCCAGAGACTAAGTCCGAAAGGGCAAATGGTTAACCAGTAAGCAGAGTAATCATTAAACAAAATGGGCAAAAGTAAGTAAAAAGTGTGAAATCATTAACCAAAATGTTGAAAATATTGTCCAGAGACCAAGTCCGAACGTGCAAATAATTAACCAGTAAGCAGAGTAATCATTAACCAAAAAGCACAAAAGTACGTAAAAAGTGTGAAATCATTAACCAAAAAGCACAAAATTAAGTTAAAAGCGTGAAATCAGTAACCAAAAAGTCGGCAATAATGTCCAGAGACTAAGTCCGAAAGGGCAAATGGTTAACCAGTAAGCAGAGTAATCATTAAACAAGATGGGCAAAAGTAAGTAAAAAGTGTGAAATCATTAACCAAAAAGTCGAAAATAATGTCCAGAGACGAAGTCCGAAAGAGCAAATAATTAACCAGTAAGCAGAGTAATCATAAACCAAAAAGCACAAAAGTAAGTAAAAAGTGTGAAATCATTAACCAAAAAGCGCAAAATAATGTCCAGAGACTAAGTCCGAAAGAGCAAATAACTAACCAGTAAGCAGAGTAATCATTAACCAAAAAGCACAAGAGTAAGTAAAAAGTGTGAAATCATTAACCAAAAAGTCGAAAATAATGTCCAGAGACCAAGTCCGAACGTGCAAATAATTAACCAGTAAGCAGAGTAATCATTAACCAAAAAGCACAAAAGTACGTAAAAAGTGTGAAATCATTAACCAAAAAGCACAAAATTAAGTTAAAAGCGTGAAATCAGTAACCAAAAAGTCGACAATAATGTCCAGAGACTAAGTCCGAAAGGGCAAATGGTTAACCAGTAAGCAGAGTAATCATTAAACAAAATGGGCAAAAGTAAGTAAAAAGTGTGAAATCATTAACCAAAATGTTGAAAATAATGTCCAGAGACTAAGTCCGAAAGAGCAAATAATTAACCAGTAAGCAGAGTAATCATTAACCAAAAAGTGCAAAAGTAACTTAAAAGTGTGAAATCATTAACCAAAATGTCGAAACTAATGTCCAGAGACGAAGTCCGAAAGAGCAAATAATTAACCAGTAAGCAGAGTAATCATAAACCAAAAAGCACAAAAGTAAGTAAAAAGTGTGAAATCATTAACCAAAAAGCGCAAAATAATGTCCAGAGACGATGTCCGAAAGAGCAAATAATTAACCAGTAAGCAGAGTAATCATTAACCAAAAAGCACAAAAGTAAGTAAAAAGTGTGAAATCATTAACTAAAAAGTCGAAAATAATGTCCAGAGACCAAGTCCGAACGTGCAAATAATTAACCAGTAAGCAGAGTAATCATTAACCAAAAAGCACAAAAGTACGTAAAAAGTGTGAAATCATTAACCAAAAAGCACAAAATTAAGTTAAAAGCGTGAAATCAGTAACCAAAAAGTGGACAATAATGTCCAGAGACTAAGTCCGAAAGGGCAAATGGTTAACCAGTAAGCAGAGTAATCATTAAACAAAATGGGCAAAAGTAAGTAAAAAGTGTGAAATCATTAACCAAAATGTTGAAAATATTGTCCAGAGACCAAGTCCGAACGTGCAAATAATTAACCAGTAAGCAGAGTAATCATTAACCAAAAAGCACAAAAGTACGTAAAAAGTGTGAAATCATTAACCAAAAAGCACAAAATTAAGTTAAAAGCGTGAAATCAGTAACCAAAAAGTCGGCAATAATGTCCAGAGACTAAGTCCGAAAGGGCAAATGGTTAACCAGTAAGCAGAGTAATCATTAAACAAGATGGGCAAAAGTAAGTAAAAAGTGTGAAATCATTAACCAAAAAGTCGAAAATAATGTCCAGAGACGAAGTCCGAAAGAGCAAATAATTAACCAGTAAGCAGAGTCATCATAAACCAAAAAGCACAAAAGTAAGTAAAAAGTGTGAAATCATTAACCAAAAAGCGCAAAATAATGTCCAGAGACTATGTCCGAAAGAGCAAATAACTAACCAGTAAGCAGAGTAATCATTAACCAAAAAGCACAAGAGTAAGTAAAAAGTGTGAAATCATTAACCAAAAAGTCGAAAATAATGTCCAGAGACCAAGTCCGAACGTGCAAATAATTAACCAGTAAGCAGAGTAATCATTAACCAAAAAGCACAAAAGTACGTAAAAAGTGTGAAATCATTAACCAAAAAGCACAAAATTAAGTTAAAAGCGTGAAATCAGTAACCAAAAAGTCGACAATAATGTCCAGAGACTAAGTCCGAAAGGGCAAATGGTTAACCAGTAAGCAGAGTAATCATTAAACAAAATGGGCAAAAGTAAGTAAAAAGTGTGAAATCATTAACCAAAATGTTGAAAATAATGTCCAGAGACTAAGTCCGAAAGAGCAAATAATTAACCAGTAAGCAGAGTAATCATTAACCAAAAAGTGCAAAAGTAACTTAAAAGTGTGAAATCATTAACCAAAATGTCGAAACTAATGTCCAGAGACGAAGTCCGAAAGAGCAAATAATTAACCAGTAAGCAGAGTAATCATAAACCAAAAAGCACAAAAGTAAGTAAAAAGTGTGAAATCATTAACCAAAAAGCGCAAAATAATGTCCAGAGACGATGTCCGAAAGAGCAAATAATTAACCAGTAAGCAGAGTAATCATTAACCAAAAAGCACAAAAGTAAGTAAAAAGTGTGAAATCATTAACTAAAAAGTCGAAAATAATGTCCAGAGACCAAGTCCGAACGTGCAAATAATTAACCAGTAAGCAGAGTAATCATTAACCAAAAAGCACAAAAGTACGTAAAAAGTGTGAAATCATTAACCAAAAAGCACAAAATTAAGTTAAAAGCGTGAAATCAGTAACCAAAAAGTGGACAATAATGTCCAGAGACTAAGTCCGAAAGGGCAAATGGTTAACCAGTAAGCAGAGTAATCATTAAACAAAATGGGCAAAAGTAAGTAAAAAGTGTGAAATCATTAACCAAAATGTTGAAAATATTGTCCAGAGACCAAGTCCGAACGTGCAAATAATTAACCAGTGAGCAGAGTAATCATTAACCAAAAAGCACAAAAGTACGTAAAAAGTGTGAAATCATTAACCAAAAAGCACAAAATTAAGTTAAAAGCGTGAAATCAGTAACCAAAAAGTCGGCAATAATGTCCAGAGACTAAGTCCGAAAGGGCAAATGGTTAACCAGTAAGAAGAGTAATCATTAAACAAGATGGGCAAAAGTAAGTCTTTCTTTTGGGCCTCCTTATCTCGAGAGACAATGGATACGCGCCTGGAGGTGGTCAGTGGTTTGTGAAGCAGCGCCTGGAGTGGCTATAAAGGCCAATTCTGGAGTGACAGGCTCTTCCACAGGTGCTGCAGAGAAATTTGTTTGTTGGGGCTGTTGCACAGTTGGCTCTCCCCTTGCGCCTCTGTCTTTTTTCCTGCCAACTACTAAGTCTCTTCGACTCGCCACAATTTAGCCCTGTCTTTATGGCTGCCCGCCAGCTCTGGCGAATGCTGGCAACTGATTCCCACGACTTGTGATCAATGTCACACGATTTCATGTCGCGTTTGCAGACGTCTTTATAACGGAGACATGGACGGCCGGTGGGTCTGATACCAGTGGCGAGCTCGCTGTACAATGTGTCTTTGGGGATCCTGCCATCTTCCATGCGGCTCACATGGCCAAGCCATCTCAAGCGCCGCTGACTCAGTAGTGTGTATAAGCTGGGGATGTTGGCCGCTTCAAGGACTTCTATGTTGGAGATATAGTCCTGCCACCTGATGCCAAGTATTCTCCGAAGGCAGCGAAGATGGAATGAATTGAGACGTCGCTCTTGGCTGGCATACGTTGTCCAGGCCTCGCTGCCGTAGAGCAAGGTACTGAGGACACAGGCCTGATACACTCGGACTTTTGTGTTCCGTGTCAGTGCGCCATTTTCCCACACTCTCTTGGCCAGTCTGAACATAGCAGTGGAAGCCTTACCCATGCGCTTGTTGATTTCTGCATCTAGAGACAGGTTACTGGTGATAGTTGAGCCTAGGTAGGTGAACTCTTGAACCACTTCCAGAGCGTGGTCGCCAATATTGATGGATGGAGCATTTCTGACATCCTGCCCCATGATGTTCGTTTTCTTGAGGCTGATGGTTAGGCCAAATTCATTGCAGGCAGACGCAAACCTGTCGATGAGACTCTGCAGGCATTCTTCAGTGTGAGATGTTAAAGCAGCATCGTCAGCAAAGAGGAGTTCTCTGATGAGGACTTTCCGTACTTTGGACTTCGCTCTTAGACGGGCAAGGTTGAACAACCTGCCCCCTGATCTTGTGTGGAGGAAAATTCCTTCTTCAGAGGATTTGAACGCATGTGAAAGCAGCAGGGAGAAGAAAATCCCAAAAAGTGTGGGTGCGAGAACACAGCCCTGTTTCACACCACTCAGGATAGGAAAGGGCTCTGATGAGGAGCCACCATGTTGAATTGTGCCTTTCATATTGTCATGGAATGAGGTGATGATACTTAGTAGCTTTGGTGGACATCCGATCTTTTCTAGTAGTCTGAAGAGACCACGTCTGCTGACGAGGTCAAAGGCTTTGGTGAGATCAATGAAAGCAATGTAGAGGGGCATCTGTTGTTCACGGCATTTCTCCTGTATCTGACGAAGGGAGAACAGCATGTCAATAGTCGATCTCTCTGCACGAAAGCCACACTGTGCCTCAGGGTAGACGCGCTCGGCCAGCTTCTGGAGCCTGTTCAGAGCGACTCGAGCAAAGACTTTCCCCACTATGCTGAGCAGGGAGATTCCACGGTAGTTGTTGCAGTCACCGCGGTCACCTTTGTTTTTATAGAGGGTGATGATGTTGGCATCGCGCATGTCCTGGGGTACTGCTCCCTCGTCCCAGCACAGGCATAGCAGTTCATGTAGTGCTGAGAGTATAGCAGGCTTGGCACTCTTGATTATTTCAGGGGTAATGCTGTCCTTCCCAGGGGCTTTTCCGCTGGCTAGGGAATCAATGGCATCACTGAGTTCCGATTTGGTTGGCTGTATGTCCAGCTCATCCATGACTGGTAGAGGCTGGGCTGCATTGAGGGCAGTCTCAGTGACAGCATTCTCCCTGGAGTACAGTTCTAGGTAGTGCTCAACCCAGCGGTCCATCTGTTTGCGTTGGTCAGTGATTATGTCCCCCGATTTAGATTTGAGGGGGGCGATCTTCTTGATGGTTGGCCCAAGAGCTCTCTTCATGCCATCATACATTCCTCTGATGTTTCCGGTGTCTGAGGCCAGCTGAATATGACTGCATAGGTGTTGCCAGTAGTCGTTTGCGCAACGCCTAGCTGTTCTTTGTGCAGTACTTCTGGCTGCTTTAAGTGCTGCGGATGTTAAATCGCTGGGGGCTTTCTTGTAGTTCAAAAGTGCAATGCGCTTAGCGGCTATGACAGGTTCCAGCTCTTCATTATGAGATTGAAACCAGTCTGCATTTCTCTTCGCACTTTTGCCGTAGGTGGTCAAAGCTGACTCATAGATGGCGTCTCTGATGTGGGCCCACTTGGTCTCAGCATCCCCTGTGGGAGTGTTTTGAAGGGCTGTTACAAGTGAATTTAGAAATTTTTGTAACAGCTGTGGGTGAGAAATTCTGCTCGTGTTGATGCGCGGGTGGCCCTTCTGCTTGGAATGATGCAACTTCTTTGGTCTGAGTCTAACCTTGCTGCACACCAGGGAGTGGTCGGTGTCGCAGTCCGCACTGTGGAAGCTGCGTGTGATTTGAACACTGTTTAAGGCGGCTCGCCTTGTGACAATGAGGTCTAGCTGGTGCCAACGACGTGATCTTGGGTGCCTCCATGAAACCTGGTGACAGGGTTTAGTGTGAAAGAACGAGTTGGTGATGCAGAGGTTATGATAGGTACACAACTCAAGCAGTCTCTGCCCGTTCTCATTCATCCTTCCAACGCCATAGCGCCCAAGGCAGGAGGGCCATGAGTCATGGTCGGCCCCAACCCTGGCATTAAAGTCCCCCAGCAGGAATAGGTGTTCGGTGTTGGGGATGCTGCTAATGATGTTATGGAGTTGTTCATAGAACTGGTCTTTAGCTTCAGGTGCGGAACAGAGTGTTGGAGCATAGATGCTGAGTAGGTGTACTGGACCAGAGGTGGTGAGCAGTCGGATGGACAGTATGCGTTCCGAGCCATTTGAGGGAGGCTCTATCATGCTGAGCAAGGAGTTTCTGATGGCGAAGCCCACTCCATGCTGTCTTGGTTCTTCAGGATCCCTGCCCTGCCAGAAGAAGGTGTAGTCTTGCTCTGCTAGAGAGCCACTCGCGGGGAGGCGAGTCTCCTGAAGTGCTGCAATGTCCACATTGAGTCTACTGAGCTCGTTGTTAATGATGGCGGTCTTCCGAGAATCGTTGATTTGTGTAAGGTCTTCCGACAGGCCAGGACACATAGTTCTGACGTTCCAGCTTGCAAAGCGAAGGGCTGGTACCTTCTTTCCTTTTTTCATGTTGTTTGGTGCGGTGTGTCAGTCCACCTTTCGGGCAATGACCCTGAGCTCCAAGCACCCATTGAAGCAGGCAGACTGTGGCGGGACAGAACCTTATTGACCGGGGGCTGCCCGGTTTGAGGCGGGCGGTAGCTGTCCAGTGAGGTGCAATGACCTCTCCCACCGACAAAGGCAACCCGTGGCGCCCAGTTTCTACGCCAATTTATCTGGACTTATAACCCGTAACTGCTGCCTTCCGTGTTGTTTCAGTCGCTGTGAGGCAACTATGGAGTGACCTCTCCATGGCGCATGCCTGGGCAAATTTATGGAGGTTGAGAGTTGCCCAGTCGTCAAAACCCCCCTCTCGGCCTTTCTGGTGGGGTCCAAAGGAGTGCAGGACACGACGTTTGGCACCAGTATGGCTGCAGGAACTGCCGGAAACATGCCAAAGGTGACACATGACCGCCTACGGGGTTCCGCTCCGGATTTTCTGTTAGGGTTTACTCCCTTAGCCTTGGTCTCTCCCGAGACGCCCACAAGGCAGTGGGGTTGTTGGGGCCCCTACACAGGTGTAGGATGGTGCCGGTGGGAGGAGGGGATGCAAGGGGGAGGGGTAGAGGGAGGGGGTGGGGGGGGGTGCAGGGGAAGGGGGTGCGGGGTGAAGATGGTGCGAGGGGGGGGCGGGCTGGGACGGGGTTGTGAGGGGGTGAGCTGAGAGGGTGGAGCAGGGAAGGGGACGGGGGTGGGGGGGGGGTGGAAGGGGGGTAAAGGGGGGGGAGGGGGGGTGGAATCTGGTGCAGGTAATAAGCCATTTCCTCAGTGCCCACCATCGACGTCCGGAAAGCTCATCCACGTCCTTCGGGAGGTGAAGCATCATTTGGCAGACTTAGAGGTGATTACATTTGCTAAGGGTTTTTTTTTTTGCAGTGGTTTAAATAAAGGCATGCAGCATTGCCGACAGTGCGCTGCAGATGCTCTCCGAGCCATCTCCCGCGGGCGCTTTGAAGTTGCGGCCGGGGGGGCCGTTCGTGGATGTTTTGGGTGTTCGGGGCACCTTTTCACAGGACTTCTCTCGGGTCCCGCAGCTCCTTCTTCACCTCAATGGACTTACCGCATGCCGTGGCTGCAGACACTCTGGACTGTGAAGACAGCAGGATCGGAGATTAAAGTATCGGCAGCTGTTCTCGTCAGTTTCATCCGGATCAATTTCATTGAGAAAACAAAGAGCAGGTGTGGCTGGGGGAGGGCAGTGGGCCCAGGTAACATACACTAAACTAACTGTTAACTGTTAAAAGTAAGTAAAAAGTGTGAAATCATTAACCAAAAAGTCGAAAATAATGTCCAGAGACGAAGTCCGAAAGAGCAAATAATTAACCAGTAAGCAGAGTAATCATTAACCAAAAAGCACAAAAGTAAGTAAAAAGTGTGAAATCGTTAACCAAAAAGCGCAAAATAATGTCCAGAGACTAAGTCCGAAAGAGCAAATAACTAACCAGTAAGCAGAGTAATCATCAACCAAAAAGCGCAAAATTAGGTTAAAACTGTGAAATCATTAACCAAAAAGTCGAAAATAATGTCCAGAGACCAAGTCCGAAAGTGCAAATAATTAACCAGTAAGCAGAGTAATCATTAAACAACAAGTGCAAAATTAGGTTAAAAGTGTGAAATGATTAACCAAAAAGTCGAAAATAATGTCCAGAGACTAAGTCTGAAAGAGCAAATAATTAACCAGTAAGCAGAGTAATCATTAACCAAAAAGCACAAAAGGAAGTTAAAAGTGTGAAATCAGTAACCAAAAAGTCGACAATAATGTCCAGAGACTAAGTCCGAAAGGGCAAATGGTTAACCAGTAAGCAGAGTAATCATTAACCAAAAAGCGCAAAAGTAAGAAAAAAGTGTGAAACCATTAACCAAAAAGTCGAAAATAATGTCCAGAGACTAAATCCGAAAGAGCAAATAATTAACCAGTAAGCAGAGTAATCATTAACCAAAAAGCGCAGAATTAAGTTAAAAGTGTGAAATCATTAACCAAAAAGTCGAAAATAATGTCCAGAGACTAAGACCGAAAGAGCAAATAATTAACCAGTAAGCAGAGTAATCATTAACCAAAAAGCGCAAAATTAAGTTAAAAGTGTGAAATCATTAAGCAAAAAGTCGAAAATAATGTCGAGACTAAGTTCGAAAGGACAAATGGTTAACCAGTAAGCAGAGTAATCATTAACCAAAAAGCGCAAAATTAGGTTAAAAGTGTGAAATCATTAACCAAAAAGTCGAAAATAATGTCCAGAGACCACGTCCGAAAGTGGAAATAATTAACCAGTAAGCAGAGTAATCATTAACCAAAAAGCACAAAAGTAAGTAAACAGGGTGAAATCATGATCCAAAAAGCACAAAAGGAAGTTAAAAGTGTGAAATCAGTAACCAAAAAGTCGACAATAACTTCCAGAGACTAAGCCCGAAAGGGCAAATGGTTAACCAGTAAGCAGAGTAATCATTAATCAAAAAGCGCAAAAGTAAGAAAAAAGTGTGAAATCATTAACCAAAAAGTCGAAAATAATGTCCAGAGACTAAATCCGAAAGAGCAAATAATTAACCAGTAAGCAGAGTAATCATTAACCAAAATGCGCAAAATTAAGTTAAAAGTGTGAAATCATTAACCAAAAAGTCGAAAATAATGTCCAGAGACTAAGTCCGAAAGAGCAAATAATTAACCAGTAAGCAGAGTAATCATTAACCAAAAAGCGCAAAATTAAGTTAAAAGTGTGAAATCATTAACCAAAAAGTCGAAAATAATGTCGAGACTAAGTCCGAAAGGGCAAATGGTTAACCAGTAAGCAGAGTAATCATTAACCAAAAAGCGCAAAAGTAAGTAAATAGTGTGAAATCATTAACCAAAAAATCGAAAATAATGTCCAGAGACTAAGTCCGAAAGACCAAATAATTAAACAGTAAGCAGAGTAATCATTAACCAAAATGTGCAAAAGTAAGTAAAAAGTGTGAAATCATGAACCAAAAAGTCGAAAATAATGTCCAGAGTCTAAGTCCGAAAGAGCAAATAATTAACCAGTAAGCAGAGTAATCATTAACCAAAAAGTGCAAAAGTAACTTAAAAGTGTGAAATCATTAACCAAAAAGTCGAAAATGATGTCCAGAGACTAAGTCCGAAAGAGCAAATAATTAACCAGTAAGCAGAGTAATCATTAACCAAAAAGTGCAAAAGTAACTTAAAAGTGTGAAATCATTAACCAAAAAGACGAAAATGATGTCCAGAGACTAAGTCCGAAAGAGCAAATAATTAACAAGTAAGCAGAGTAATCATTAACCAAAAAGCACAAAAGTAAGTAAAAAGTGTGAAATCATTAACCAAAAAGCGCAAAATTAGGTTAAAAGTGTGAAATCATTAACCAAAATGTTGAAACTAATGTCCAGAGACTAAGTCCGAAAGAGCAAATAATTAACCAGTAAGCAGAGTAATCATTAACCAAAAAGTGCAAAAGTAACTTAAAAGTGTGAAATCATTAACCAAAAAGTCGAAACTAATGTCCAGAGACGAAGTCCGAAAGAGCAAATAATTAACCAGTAAGCAGAGTAATCATTAACCAAAAAGTGCAAAAGTAACTTAAAAGGGTGAAATCATTAACCAAAAAGTCGAAAATGATGTCCAGAGACTAAGTCCAAAAGAGCAAATAATTAACCAGTAAGCAGAGTAATCATTAACCAAAAAACGCAAAATTAAGTAAAAAGTGGCAAATCATTAACCAAAAAGTGCAAAATTAGGTTAAAAGTGTGAAATGATTAACCAAAAAGTCGAAAATAATGTCCAGAGACCAAGTCCGAAAGTGCAAATAATTAACCAGCAAGCAGAGTAATCATTAAACAAAAAGCACAAAAGTAAGTAAAAAGTGTGAAATCATTAACCAAAAAGCGCAAAATTAGGTTAAAAGTGTGAAATCAGTAACCAAAAATTCGAAAATAATGTCCAGAGACCAAGTCCGAAAGTGCAAATAATTAACCAGTAAGCAGAGTAATCATTAACCAAAAAGCACAAAAGTAAGTAAAAAGTGTCAAATCATTAACCAAAAAGTGCAAAATTAGGTTAAAAGTGTGAAATGATTAACCAAAAAGTCGAAAATAATGTCCAGAGACTAAGTCCGAAAGAGCAAATAATTAACCAGTAAGCAGAGTAATCATTAACCAAAAAGCATAAAAGGAAGTTAAAAGTGTGAAATCAGTAACCAAAAAGTCGACAATAATGTCCAGAGACTAAGTCCGAAAGGGCAAATGGTTAACCAGTAAGCAGAGTAATCATTAACCAAAAAGCGCAAAAGTAAGAAAAAAGTGTGAAATCATTAACCAAAAAGTCGAAAATAATGTCCAGAGACTAAATCCGAAAGAGCAAATAATTAACCAGTAAGCAGAGTAATCATTAACCAAAAAGCGCAAAATTAAGTTAAAAGTGTGAAGTCATTAACCAAAAAGTCGAAAATAATGTCCAGAGAATAAGTCCGAAAGAGCAAATAATTAACCAGTAAGCAGAGTAATCATTAACCAAAAAGCGCAAAATTAAGTTAAAAGTGTGAAATCAGTATCCAAAAAGTCGAAAATAATGTCGAGACTAAGTCCGAAAGGGCAAATGGTTAACCAGTAAGCAGAGTAATCATTAACCAAAAAGCGCAAATGTAAGTAAAAAGTGTGAAATCATTAACCAAAAAGTCGAAAATAATGTCCAGAGACTAAGTCCGAAAGAGCAAATAATTAACCAGCAAGCAGAGTAATCATTAAACAAAAAGCACAAAAGTAAGTAAAAAGTGTGAAATCATTAACCAAAAAGCGCAATATTAGGTTAAAAGTGTGAAATCATTAACCAAAAAGTCGAAAATAATGTCCAGAGACCAAGTCCGAAAGAGCAAATAATTAACCAGTAAGCAGAGTAACCATTAACCAAAAAGCACAAAAGTAAGTAAAAAGTCTCAAATCATTAACCAAAAAGTGCAAAATTAGGTTAAAAGTGTGAAATGATTAACCAAAAAGTCGAAACTAATGTCCAGAGACTAAGTCCGAAAGAGCAAATAATTAACCAGTAGGCAGAGTAATCATTAACCAAAAAGCACAAAAGGAAGTTAAAAGTGTGAAATCATTTACCAAAAAGTCGAAAATAATGTCCAGAGACTAAGTCCGAAAGAGCAAATAATTAAACAGTAAGCAGAGTAATCATTAACCAAAATGTGCAAAAGTAAGTTAAAAGTGTGAAATCATTAACCAAAAAGTCGAAAATAATGTCCAGAGTCTAAGTCCGAAAGAGCAAATAATTAACCAGAAAGCAGAGTAATCATTAACCAAAAAGTGCAAAAGTAACTTAAAAGTGTGAAATCATTAACCAAAAAGTCAAAAATGATGTCCAGAGACTACGTCCGAAAGAGCAAATAATTAACCAGAAAGCAGAGTAATCATTAACCAAAAAGTGCAAAAGTAACTTAAAAGTGTGAAATCATTAACCAAAAAGTCAAAAATGATGTCCAGAGACTAAGTCCGAAAGAGCAAATAATTAACAAGTAAGCAGAGTAATCATTAACCAAAAAGTGCAAAAGTAAGTAAAAATTGTGAAATCATTAACCAAAAAGTCGAAAATAATGTCCAGAGACGAAGTCTGAAAGAGCAAATATTTAACCAGTAAGCAGAGTAATCATTAACCAAAAAGCACAAAAGTAAGTAAAAAGTGTGAAATCATTAACCAAAAAGCGCAAAATTAGGTTAAAAGTGTGAAATCATTAACCAAAAAGTCGAAAATAATGTCCAGAGACCAAGTCCGAAAGTGCAAATAATTAACCAGTAAGCAGAGTAATCATTAACCAAAAAGCACAAAAGTAAGTAAAAAGTGTGAAATCAGTAACCAAAAAGTCGAAAATAATGTCCAGAGACCAAGTCCGAAAGAGCAAATAATTAACCAGTAAGCAGTGTCCTCATTAACCAAAAAGCACAAAATTAAGTTAAAAGTGTGAAATCATGAACCAAAACGTGGAAAATAATGTCCAGAGACTAAGTCTGAAAGAGCAAATATTTAACCAGTAAGCAGAGTAATCATTAACCAAAAAGCACAAAAGTAAGTAAAAAGTGTGAAATCATTAATCAAAAAGTGCAAAATTAGGTTAAAAGTGTGAAATCATTAACCAAAAAGTCGAAAATAATGTCCAGAGACCAAGTCCGAAAGTGCAAATAATTAACCAGTAAGCAGAGTAATCATTAACCAAAAAGCACAAAAGTAAGTAAAAAGTGTGAAATCATTAACCAAAAAGTCGAAAATAATGTCCAGAGACCAAGTCCGAAAGAGCAAATAATTAACCAGTAAGCAGTGTAATCATTAACCAAAAAGCACAAAATTAAGTTAAAAGTGTGAAATCATGAACCAAAACGTGGAAAATAATGTCCAGAGACTAACTCCGAAATGGCAAATGGTTAACCAGTAAGCAGAGTAATCATTAACCAGAATGTGCAAAAGTAAGTAAAAAGTGTGAAATCATTAACCAAAAAGTCGAAAATAATGTCCAGAGTCTAAGTCCGAAAGAGCAAATAATTAACCAGTAAGCAGAGTAATCATTAACCAAAAAGTGCAAAAGTAACTTAAAAGTGTGAAATCATTAACCCAAAAGTCGAAAATGATGTACAGAGACTAAGTCCGAAAGAGCAAATAATTAACCAGTAAGCAGAGTAATCATTAACCAAAAAGCACAAGAGTAAGTAAAAAGTGTGAAATCATTAACCAAAAAGTCGAAAATAATGTCGAGGCTAAGTCCGAAAGGGCAGATGGTTAACCAATGGAAGGGCGATCAAGCCGAAAAATTTGCCCGGATTACACTGAATGGAGTTCCAGAGGGCCGGCCAGAGTTGTCAAATTCGTCCCGCTGATCGGACGCTTGTCATTCGGGTGGCTGGTGGTTGGCGGGGTTTCTGCACAGTAGTAGGAGGTGGCAAGTCGGGACTTGGACTTTTATTCGAAGAGTCCACCCGAGCCTCCAGGTCTGCAGAGACCGACCCTAGCTGCCGCCCAACCGACTTTTAAACCTTTTTCGGATGGGAATTTTTTCCCATTTTCGTCCATTTTTCGGGTTTTCTGTCGGGCTTAATAGGCGGCAGCCTGACCCCTGGCCGAGGCGGGGGGCGCACTCTCCCTTGCATAAGGGTCCGGATTTCCCCCGGATAGAGCCCCCGACGGCCTCCCAACCCAGATGCCTGCAGGGCAGGGGAAAAGGGTAGTCCCAGCCGCAGGAAATCATTAACCAACAGACTTAGCCGTCGGGGCAGAGGCTAAGACC
Source organism: Heterodontus francisci (assembly GCF_036365525.1). Taxonomy (NCBI): domain Eukaryota; kingdom Metazoa; phylum Chordata; class Chondrichthyes; order Heterodontiformes; family Heterodontidae; genus Heterodontus; species Heterodontus francisci. The sequence continues at coordinate 2,374,096 of NW_027141403.1, read as the reverse complement.
CGGGCTGGTGAAATCATTAACCAAAAGACTTGAGCGTCGGGCAGGGAAGAGAGACTTCCCTGCGAACTCAGTAACCTATACGAATGCACCCTTTTCCGAAAGTGCAGGCCGAAAAAAGGCGAGCCTTGGGCCGGGAAGGCCAAAATTCCGGCCCGGCGACTTTCCCGGGCCCCGAATTGACCTTTCCCCACGGGGGCGGTCAAGTTGCTCCCGCCAAGACGGCACGTTGCATTTGCTGCCGCTCTAGTCCCCGGGCTAGTTAATCAGTTGCCTTCGGAAGTCTCGATGCCGAAATAAAAAATGGCCGCTGCGGCGATTTGGCGCCTCATTTTCGGAAGGACTACCGGCAGGCAACCCGCCGAATTGACACTTGCGATTCGGGTGGCTGGGGGTTGGCGTGGTACCCTGAGATTTTCGGGTACTCGATTTTCAGAACTTTTGCTGTCAGCGGTGGCACTTGCAAAGTGGCCGAAGAAGTGCTACCTCAAGGAAGGACCTTCTTTTGAACAAAAAGACCTTCTGAAGAGTGCCTGGAAGTCATTTATGAGCATTTAAGGGTAAATCTGGCGGACTTTCCATGCTCTGTTGCCGGCTCTGAAATATCGCACAGTTGGGTCTCGGTCTGTATACTGGCTGTGAAAACAGACAAAGTGTTTTGGCGAGCGAGGGAAAACAAGGTCTTGGAACAGATTGGGGTGCGGCGGTGAGCAGGCACACCACACCCAGAGGAAAAGAAAAACCAAAGTCTATGACATGTCTGTTGGTACAGTGAGAAAAGCAAAGAAGGGAGGGGAAAAAAAAGGCTGTGATGGCAGAGCAAAGCCGACCTTCATACAGATATACATGTCAAAAAAGAAACTATGCCCGCAAAAGACTTGGTGCGAAATAACAAGGCTCCTTGTGAACGGTTATCTTTGTCTGTCAGGCGCACATTGTGGCGGCGTCGCCTGGTTTCCTTGGGTTGCACTACATGTATATCCTATTCTCAAACGAAAAGTGCGTGCCCAGAATCATGTCCAAGTTAGGCGACGCACGCCGGCTGGCATCACCTCTCCGTGCGAGCGCCGAAAGCTCTGGTCGATCTGTTTGGCTACGCTGGTTGTGGTTGCTCCTTACAGTGATGGGGACGGAAAACCGATGTGAGTTTACAAGTTGACCAGGCGACGTCAACCAAGTTGCATGCTTCCCCCCCAACCCCACACTGTGTGAAAGAAAAAAGTGCGTGCCCAGGTCACTCGATCGATACGGCGAGGATTGTCCGACGTTGGAGGGCCCAGGCGGGCTAGCATTTATTTGCTGCTGTTTCAGGCTCAGTGGTTACCTCCCGTTTCTGTCCCTTGTGTCAGACGGACATTCCTCTCGAGAGTTTGGCCACTTGGTAGGCGGTGTGCTCGGTAGAAAACTCGTAGCGCCGTCTCCTGTGTGCTGATCTTTGTGCTGTTCGTGTGAGGCCGAGACGTCCCACTGGTCGCTACTGCAGTGGTCCGATTGTGAAGCTCCGGAGCGGGGCGTCCCGTTCCGGCCCGCTCGAGCACTCGATTTCTCTAGCACCAGAGCAAGGGCACACACGCGGTGTGTGTGTGTATGCTTTGTATT
>NW_027141403.1:2360000-2362500 GCF_036365525.1 Heterodontus francisci | reverse complement strand
TTGTCACTTCCTCAAAGAATTCTATTAAGTTGGTAAGACATGACCTTCCCTGCACAAAACCATGTTGCCTATCACTGATGAGCCCATTTTCTTCCAAATGGGAATAGATCCTATCCCTCAGTATCTTCTCCAGCAGCTTCCCTACCACTGACGTCAGTCTCACCGGTCTATAATTACCTGGATTATCCCTGCTACCCTTCTTAAACAAGGGGACAACATTAGCAATTCTCCAGTCCTCCGGGACCTCACCCGTGTTTAAGGATGCTGCAAAGATATCTGTTAAGGCCCCAGCTATTTCCTCTCTCGCTTCCCTCAGTAACCTGGGATAGATCCCATCCGGACCTGGGGACTTGTCCACCTTAATGCCCTTTAGAATACCCAACACTTCCTCCCTCCTTATGCCGACTTGACCTAGAGTAATCAAACATCTGTTCCTACCCTCAACATCCGTCATGTCCCTCTCCTCGGTGAATACCGATGCAAAGTACTCGTTTAGAATCTCACCCATTTTCTCTGAGTCCAAGCATAACATTCCTCCTTTGTCCTTTAGTGGGCCAATCCTTTCTCTAGATACCCTCTTTCTCCTTATATATGAATAAAAGGCTTTGGGATTTTCCTTAACCCTGTTTGCTAAAGATATTTCATGACCCCTTTTAGCCCTCTTAATTCCTCGTTTCAGATTGGTCCTACATTCCCGATATTCTTTCAAAGCTTCGTCTTTCATCAGCCGCCTAGACCTTATGTATGCTTCCTTTTTCCTCTTCGCTAGTCTCACAATTTCACCTGTCATCCATGGTTCCCTAATCTTGCCATTTCTATCCCTCATTTTCACAGGAACATGTCTCTCCTGCACGCTAATCAACCTCTCTTTAAAAGCCTCCCACATATCACATGTGGATTTACCTTCAAACAGCTGCTCCCAATCTACATTTCCCAGCTCCATCCGAATTTTGGTATCGTTGGCCTTCCCCCAATTTAGCACTCTTCCTTTAGGACCACTCTCGTCTTTGTCCATGAGTATTTTAAAGCTTACGGAATTGTGATCACTATTCCCAAAGTAGTCCCCTACTGAAACTTCAACAACCTGGCCGGGCTCATTCCCCAACACCAGGTCCAGTATGGCCCCTTCCCGAGTTGGACTATTTACATACTGCTCTCGAAAACCCTCCTGGATGCTCCTTACAAATTCTGCTCCATCTGGACCTCTAACATTAAGCGAATCCCAGTCAATGTTGGGAAAATTAAAATCTCCTATCACCACCACCCTGTTGCTCCTACATCTTTCCATAATCTGTTTACATATTTGTACCTCTATCTCACGCTCGCTGTTGGGAGGCCTGTAGTACAGCCCCAACATTGTTACCGCACCCTTCCTATTTCTGAGTTCTGTCCATATTGCCTCACTGCTCGTGTCCTCCATAGTGCCCTCCTTCAGCACAGCTGTGATATCCTCTTTGACCAGTAATGCAACTCCTCCACCCCTTTTACCTCCCTCTCTATCCCGCCTGAAGCATCGATATCCTGGGATATTTAGTTGCCAATCATGCCCTTCCCTCAACCAAGTCTCAGTAATAGCAATAACATCATACTCCCAGGTACTAATCCAAGCCCTAAGTTCATCTGCCTTACCTACTACACTTCTTGCATTAAAACAAATGCACCTCAGACCACCAGTCCCTTTATATTCATCATCTGCTCCCTGCCTGTTCTTCCCCTTAGTCACACTGACTTCATTATCTAGTTCCTTACAGGCTTTTGTTACTACCTCCTTACTGTCAACTGACCTCAATTGGTTCCCATCCCCCTGCCACATTAGTTTAAACCCTCCCCAACAGCGTTAGCAAAAGCACCTCCAAGGACATTGGTTCCAGTCCGGCCCAGGTGTAGACCGTCCAATTTGTAATAGTCCCACCTCCCCCAGAACCGGTCCCAATGTCCCAAAAATCTGAACCCCTCCTTCCTGCACCATCTCTCAAGCCACGCATTCATCCTGACTATTCTTTCATTTTTACTCTGACTATCACGTGGCACTGGTAGTAATCCTGAGATTACTACCTCTGAGGTCCTACTTTTTAACTTGGCTCCTAACTCCCTAAACTCTGCTTGTAGGACCTCATCCCGTTTTTTACCTATATCATTAGTGCCTATGTGCACAATGACAACTGGCTGTTCACCCTCCCCCTTTAGAATGTTCTGCAGCCGATCTGAGACATCCCTGACCCGTGCACCTGGGAGGCAACATACCATTCGGGAGCCTCGTTTTCGACCACAGAACCTACTGTCTACTCCCCTTACAATCGAATCCCCTACGATTATAGCCCTTCCACTCTTTTTCCCGCCCTTCTGAGCAGCAGAGCCAGCCACGGTGCCATGGACCTGGCTACTGCTGCCTTCCCCTGGTGAGCCATCTCCCTCAACAGTATCCAAAACGGTATACTTGTTTTGGAGGGAGATGACCGCAGGGGACTCCTGCGCTGCCTTCCTGCTCTTTCTCTGCCTT
>NW_027141403.1:250000-350000 GCF_036365525.1 Heterodontus francisci | reverse complement strand
ATACACACACACACACACACACCACAGCCCAGACACTGAGACTTATATATTTGCACACACACACACACACACACACACACACACACACACACACACACACACACACACACACCACAGCCCAGACACTGAGGCTTATATATATGCACACACACACACACACACACACACACACACACACACATACACACACACCACAGCCCAGACACTGAGACTTATCTATATGCACACACACTCACACACACACACACACACACACACACACACACACACACACACACACACCACAGCCCAGACACTGAGACTTATATATTTGCACACACATACACACACACACACACACCACAGCCCAGACACTGAGGCTTATATATATGCACACACACACACACACACACACACACACACACACACACACAGACCACAGCCCAGACACCGAGACTTATATATATGCACACACACACACCACAGCCCAGACACTGAGGCTTATATATATGCACACACACACACACACACACACACACACACACACACACACACACACACACACACACACACACACACACCACAGCCCAGACACTGAGACTTATATCCATGCACACACACGCACACACACACACACCACAGCCCAGACACTGAGGCTTTTATATATGCACACGCACACACACACACACACACCACAGACCAGACCATGAGACTTATATATGTGCACACACACACACACACACACACACACACAGACCACAGCCCTGACACTGAGGCTTATATATATGCACACACACATACACACACACACACACACACACACCACAGCCCAGACACTGAGACTTACATATGTGCACACGCACACACACGCGCACACACACACACACACACACACACACACACACACACTCACACCGCAGCCCAGACACTGAGACTTACATATGTGCACACACACACACACACAAACACACACAAACACACACCACAGCCCAGACACTGAGACTTATATATATGCACACACACACACACCACAGCCCAGACACTGAGACTTATATATATGCACACACACACACTCACACACACCGCAGCCCAGACCATGAGACTTACATACGTGCACACGCACACACACGCACACACACCACAGCCTAGACACTGAGACTTACATATGTGCACAGACAAACACACACACACACACACACCACAGCCCAGACACTGAGATTTATATATATGGACACACACACACTCACACACACCACAGCCCAGACCTTGAGACTTATATATATGCACACGCACACACACACACGCTCACCACAGCCTAGACACTGAGACTCATATATGTGCACACAAACACACACACACAAGCACACACCACAGACCAGACACTGAGACTTACATATGTGCACACACACACACACACACACACACACACACACACACACACACACACACACACACACAAACACACACAAGCACACACCACAGCCCAGACACTGAGACTTATATATGTGCACACACACACACGCACACACACACACACACAAACCACAGCCCAGCCACTGAGGCTTACATATGTGCACACGCACACACACACACAAACACCACAGCCCAGACCATGAGACACCACCCCTCCCTCCCCCTCTTCATTCCCCTCCCCTTCCCCCTCCCTCCCCCTCTTCCTTCCAGTCCACATCCCCCTCCCTCCCCTTCTTCATTCCCCTCCACCAGCCCCTCCCTCCCCCTCTTCATTCCGGTCCAACTCGCCCTCCCTCCCCATTTTCATTCCCCTGGACCTCCACCTCCCTCCCCCTTTTCATTCCCCTCCACCACCCCCTCCCTCCCCCTCTTCATTCCCATCCACCACCCCCACCCTCCCCCTCTTCAGTCCCCTCCACCAGCCACTCCCTTCCCCTCTTCATTCCCCTTCACCACCACCTCCCTCCCCCTCTTCATTCCCCACCACCACCCCCTCCCTCCCCCTCTTTATTCCCCTCCACCAGCCACTCCCTTCCCCTCTTCATTCCCCTTCACCTCCACCTCACTACCCCTCTTCATTCCCTTCCAAAGCCACCTCCCTCCCCTCTTCATTCACCTCCATCAACCCCACCCTCCCCCACTTCATTACCCTCCACCTCCCCCTCCCTCCCCCTCTTCATTCCCCTCCACCAACCCCTCCCTCCCGCTCTTTATTCCCCTCCACCAGCCCCTCCCTCCCCCTCTTTATTCCCCCCCACCACCCCCTCCCTCCACCTCTTCATTCCCATCCACCATCCCCTCCCTCCCCCAATTCATTCCCCACCACCACCCCATCCCTCCTCCTCTTCGTTCCCCTCCACATCGCCCTCCCTCCCCCTTTTCATTCCCATGGACAACCCCCTCCCTCCACCTCTTCATTCCCCTCCACCACCCGCTCCCACCCCTCTTCATTCCGCTCCACCTCTCCCTCTCTCCCCCTTTTCATTCCCCTGGACCTCCCCCTCCATCCCCCTCTTTATTCCCCTCCACCACCCCCTCCTTGCACCACTTCATTCCCATCCACCATCCCCTCCCTCTCCCTCTTCATTCCCCTCAACCAACCCCTCCCTCCTCCTCCTCGTTCCCATCCACCACCCCCACACTCCCCCTCTTCATTCCCCTCCACCACCCCCTCCCTCCCCCTCTTCATTCCCCTCCACTACCCGCTCCCTCCTCTTCTTCATTCCCCTCCACCTCCCCCTCCCTCCCCCTCTTCATTCCCCTCAACAATCCCCCTCCCCCCTCTTCATTCCACTCCACCACCCCCTCCCACCCCCTCTTCATTCCCAACCACCGACGCGTCCCTCCCCCTCTTCCTTCCAGTCCACATCCCCCTCCCTCCCCTTCTTCATTCCCCTGCACCAGCCCCTCCCTCCCCCTCTTCATTCCGGTCCAACTCGCCCTCCCTCCCCCTTTTCATTCCCCTCCACAACCCCCTCCCTCCCCCTCTTCATTCCCCACCACCACCCCTCCCTCCCCCTCTTTATTCCCCTCCACCAATCCCTCCCTCCCCCTCTTCATTCCCCTCCACCTCCACCTCACTACCCCTCTTCATGCCCCTCCACCAACACCTCCCTCCCCTCTTCATTCACCTCCATCAACCCCACCCTCCCCCACTTCATTACCCTCCACCTCCCCCTCCCTCCCCCTCTTCATTCCCCTCCACCAACCCCTCCCTCCCGCTCTTTATTCCCCTCCACCAGCCCCTCCCTCCCCCTTTTGATTCCGCCCCACCACCCCCTCTCTCCCTCTCCTCATTCCCCTCCACCACCCCCTCCCTCCCCCTCTTCATTCCCATCCGCCACTCCCTCCCTCCCCCTCTTCAATTCCCTCCACCTCCCCATCCGTCCCCCTCTTCATCCCCCTACACGTCCCCTCCCTCCCCTTCTTCATTCCCCTCCACCTCCCCCTCCCTCCCACTCTTCATTCTCCTCTACCTCCCCCTCCCACCCCCTCTTCATTCCCTTCCACCACTCCCTCCGTCCCCCTCTTACTTCACTTCCACCACCCCTCCCTCATACTCTTCATTTCCCTCCACCACCCGTCCCTCCCCCTCTTCATTCCCCTCCACATCCCCCGCCCTCCCCCTTTTCATTCCAGTCCACCACCCGCTCTCTGCCCCTCTTCATTCCCCTCCACAACCCCCTCCCTCCCCCTCTTCATTCCCCTCCACCACTCCCTCCGTCCCCCTCTTACTTCACTTCCACCACCCCTCCCTCATACTCTTCATTTCCCTCCACCACCCCTCCCTCTCCCTCTTCATTCCCCTCCACATCCCCCTCCCTCCCCCTTTTCATTCCCCTCCACCACCCGCTCTCTCCCCCTCTTCATTCCCATCCACCACCCCATCCCACACCCTTATCATTCCCCTGGACCTCCCCCTCCCACCCACTCTTCATTCCTCTCCACATTGCCCTCCCTCCCCCTCTTCATTCCCCTCCACATCGCACTCCCTCCCCCAATTCATTCCCCTCCACCACCCCATCCCTCCCCCTCTTCATTCCACTCCACCACCCCCTCCCTCCCCCTTTTCATTCCCATGGACAACCCCCTCCCTCCACCTCTTCATTCCCCTCCACCACCCGCTCCCACCCGTCTGCATTCCGCTCCACCTCTCCCTCCCTCCCAAGTTTCATTCCCCTGGACCTCCCCCTCCCTCCCCCTCTTTATTCCCCCCACCACCCTCTCCCTCCACCTCTTCATTCCCATCCACCATCCCCTCCCTCTCCCTCTTCATTCCCCTCCACCACCCCCTCCCTCCTCCTCTTCGTTCCCCTCCACATCGCCCTCCCTCCCCCAATTCATTCCCCACCACCACCCCATCCCTCCCCCTCTTCATTCCACTCCGCCTCCCCCTCCCTCCCCCTTTTCATTCCCATGGACAACCCCCTCCCTCCACCTCTTCATTCCCCTCCACCACCCGCTCCCACCCCTCTTCATTCCGCTCCACCTCTCCCTCTCTCCCCCTTTTCATTCCCCTGGACCTCCCCCTCCCTCCCCCTCTTTATTCCCCTCCACCACCCCCTCCTTGCACCACTTCATTCCCATCCACCATCCCCTCCCTCTCCCTCTTCATTCCCCTCAACCAACCCCTCCCTCCTCCTCCTCGTTCCCATCCACCACCCCCACACTCCCCCTCTTCATTCCCCTCCACCACCCCCACACTCCCCCTCTTCATTCCACTCCACCACCCCCTCCCACCCCCTCTTCATTCCCAACCACCGACGCGTCCCTCCCCCTCTTCCTTCCAGTCCACATCCCCCTCCCTCCCCTTCTTCATTCCCCTGCACCAGCCCCTCCCTCCCCCTCTTCATTCCGGTCCAACTCGCCCTCCCTCCCCATTTTCATTCCCCTGAACCTCCACCTCCCTCCCCCTTTTCATTCCCCTCCACAACCCCCTCCCTCCCCCTCTTCATTCCCATTCACCACCCCCACCCTCCCCCTCTTCAGTCCCCTGCACCAGCCACTCCCTCCCCCTCTTCATTCCCCACCACCACCCCTCCCTCCCCCTCTTTATTCCCCTCCACCAATCCCTCCCTCCCCCTCTTCATTCCCCTCCACCTCCACCTCACTACCCCTCTTCATGCCCCTCCACCAACACCTCCCTCCCCTCTTCATTCACCTCCATCAACCCCACCCTACCCCACTTCATTACCCTCCACCTCCCCCTCCATCCCCCTCTTCATTCCCCTCCACCAACCCCTCCCTCCCGCTCTTTATTCCCCTCCACCGGCCCCTCCCTCCCCCTTTTGATTCCCCTCCACCACCCCCTCTCTCCCTCTCCTCATTCCCCTCCACCACCCCCTCCCTCCCCCTCTTCATTCCCATCCACCACTCCCTCCCTCCCCCTCTTCATTTCCCTACACCTCCCCCTCCGTCCCCTTCTTCATCCCCTACACGTCCCCTCCCTCCCCTTCTTCATTCCCCTTCACCTCCCCCTCCCTCCCACTCTTCATTCTCCTCTACCTCCCCCTCCCACCCCCTCTTCATTCCCTTCCACCATCCCCTCCGTCCCCCTCTTACTTCACTTCCACCACCCCTCCCTCATCCTCTTCATTTCCCTCCACCACCCCTCCCTCCCCCTCTTCATTCCCCTCCACAACCCCTTCACTATCCCTCTTCATTCCCCTCCACCACCCCATCCCAAACCCTTATCATTCCCGTGGACCTCCCCCTCCCACCCACTCTTCATTACAATCCACATTGCCCTCCCTCCCCCTCTTCATTCCCCTCCACATCGCCCTCCCTCCCCCAATTCATTCCCCTCCACCACCCCATCCCTCCCCTCTACATTCCACTCCACCTCCCCCTCCCTCCCCCTTTTCATTCCCATGGACAACCCCCTCCCTCCACCTCTTCATTCCCCTCCACCACCCCTCCCTCCACCTCTTCATTCCCATCCACCATCCCCTTCCTCTCCCTCTTCATTCCCCTCCACCACCCCCTCCCTCCTCCTCTTCGTTCCCATCCACCACCCCCACACTCCCCCTCTTCATTCCCCTCCACCACCCCCTCCCTCCCCCTCTTCATTCCCCTCCACTACCCGCTCCCTCCTCCTCTTCATTCCCCTCCACCTCCCCCTCGCTCCCCCTCTTCATTGCCAACCACCGACGCGTCCCTCCCCTCTTCCTTCCAGTCCACATCCCCCTCCCTCCCCTTCTTCATTCCCCTCCACCACCCCCTCCCTCCTCCTCTTCGTTCCCATCCACCTCCCCCTCCCTCCCCCTCTTTATTCCCCTCCACCAACCCCTCCCTCCACCTCTTCATTCCCCTCCACCACCCCCTCCCTCCCCCTTTTGATTCCCCTCCACCACCCCCTCCCTCCCACTCCTCATTCCCCTCCAGCACCCCCTCCTGCCCCCTCTTCATTCCCATCCACCACTCCCTCCCTCCTCCTCTTCATTTCCCTCCACCCACCATCCGTCCCCCTCTTCATCCCCCTACACGTCCCCTCCCTCCCCTTCTTCATTCCCCTCCACCTCCCCCTCCCTCCCACTCTTCATTCTCCTCTACCTCCCCCTCCCACCCCCTCTTCATTCCCTTCCACCACCCCCTCCGTCCCCTCTTACTTCACTTCCACCACCCCTCCCTCATCCTCTTCATTTCCCTCCACCCCCCCTCCCTCCCCCTCTTCATTCCCCTCCACAACCCCTTCCCTCTCCCTCTTCATTCCCCTCCACATCCCCCTCCCTCCCCCTTTTCATTCCAGTCCACCACCCGCACTCTGTCCCTCTTCATTCCCCTTCACCACCCCCTCCCTCCCCCTCTTCATTCCCCTCCACCACCCCCTGCTTCCCCCACTTACTTCACTTCCACAACCCCTCCGTCATCCTCTTCATTTCCCTCCATCACCCCCTCCCTCCCCCTCTTCATTCCCCTCCACAACCCCTTCACTCTCCCTCTTCATTCCCCTCCACCACCCCATCCCACACCCTTATCATTCCCCTGGACCTCCCCCTCCCACCCACTCTTCATTCCCCTCCAAATTGCCCTCCCTCCCCCTCTTCATTCCCCTCCACATCGCCCTCCCTCCCCCAATTCATTCCCCTCCACCACCCCATCCATCCCCCTTTTCATTCCACTCCACCTCCCCCTCCCTCCCCCTTTTCATTCCCATGGACATCCCCCTCCCTCCACCTCTTCATTCCCCTCCACCACCCGCTCCCACCCCTTTTCACTCCGCTCCACCTCCCCCTCCCTCCCCCTTTTCATTCCCCTGGACCTCCCCCTCCCTCCCCCTCTTTATTCCCCTCCACCACCCCCTCCCTCCACCTCTTCATTCCCATCCACCACCCCCTCCCTCCTCCTCTTCGTCCCCATCCGCCACCCCCACATTCCCCTCTTCATTTCCCTCCACCACCCCCTCCATCCGCCTCTTCATTCCCCTCCACTACCCGCTCCCTCCCCCTCTTCGTTCCCCTCCACAATCCCCATCTCTCCCCTCTTCATTCCCCTTCACCACCCACTCCCTTCTCCTCTTCGTTCCCAACCACCGACCCGTCCCTCCACCACTTCATTCCAGTCCACATCCCCCTCCCTCCCCTTCTTCATTCCCCTCCACCAGCCCCTCCCTCCCCCTCTTCATTCCCCTCCACCACCCCCTCCCTCCTCCTCTTCGTTCCCATCCACCTCCCCCTCCCTCCCCCTCTTTATTCCCCTCCACCACCGGCTCCCTCCACCTCTTCATTCCCATCCACCATCCCCTCCCTCTTTCTCTTCATTCCCCTCCACCACCCCCACATTCCCCCTCTTCATTTCCCTCCACCACCCCCTCCCTCCCCCTCTTCATTCCCCTCCACTACCCGCTCCCTCCCGCTCTTCGTTCCCCTCCACAATCCCCATCTCTCCCCTCTTCATTCCCCTTCACCACCCACTCCCTTCTCCTCTTCGTTCCCAACCACCGACCCGTCCCTCCCCCTCTTCATTCCAGTCCACATCCCCCTCCCTCCCCTTCTTCATTCCCCTCCACCACCCCCTCCCTCCCCCTCTTCATTCCGTTCCACCTCGCCCTCCCTCCCCCTTTTCATTCCCCTGGACATCCCCCTCCCTCCCCCTTTTCATTCCCCACCACCGCACCCTCCCTCCCGCTCCTCATTCCCATCCAGCACCCCCTCCCTCCCCCTCTTCATTCCCCTCCACCAACACTGCCCTCCCCCTCTTCATTACCCTCCACCTCCCCCTCCCTCCCCCTCTTCATTCCCCTCCACCAACCCCTCCCTCCCGCTCTTCATTCCCCTCCACCACCGCCTCCCTCCCCTTTTGATTCCCCTCCACCATCCCCTCTCTCCCTCTCCTCATTCCCCTCCACCTCCCCCTCCCTCCCCCTGTTCATTCCCATCCACCTCTCCCTCGCTCCCCCACTTCATTTCCCTCCACCTCCCCATTCATCCCCCTCTTCATCCCCCTACACCTCCCCTCCCTCCCTTTCTTCATTCCCCTCCACCTCCCTCACCCTCCCACTCTTCATTCTCCTCCACCTCCCCCTCCCTCCCCCTCTTCATTCCCCTCCACCACCCCATCCTTCCCCCTCTTACTTCCCTCCATCACCCCTCCCTCCCCCTCTTCATTCCCCTCCACAACCCCCTCCCACTCCCTCTTCATTCCCCGCCACTTCCCCCTCCCTCCCCCTTTTCATTCCCCTCCACAACCCCCGCTCTCCCCCTTTTCATTCCCATCCACCACCCCATCCCACACCCCTATCATTCCACTGGACCTGCCCCTCCCGACCCCTCTTCATTCCCCTCCACAAAATCCCTCCCTCCCCTCTTCATTCCCATCCAACACCCCCTCCCTCCTACTCTTCATTCCCCTCCACATCGCCCTCCCTCCCCCAATTCATTCCCCTCCACCACCCCATCCCTCCCCCTCTTCATTCTACTCCACCTCCCCCTCCCTCCCCCTTTTCATTCCCATGGACAACCCTCTCCCTCCACCTCTTCATTCCCCTCCACCAACCGCTCCCACCCCTCTTCATTCCGCTCCACCTCTCCCTCCCTCCGCCTTTTCATTCCCCTGGAAGTCCCCATCCCTCCCCCTCTTTATTCCCCTCCACCATCCCCTCCCTCCACCTCTTCATTCCCATCCATCACCCCCTCCCTCACCCTCTTCATTCCCCTCCACCACCCCCTCCCTCCTCCTCTTCGTTCCCAACCACCATCACCACATCCCCCTCTTCATTCCCACCACCACCCCCTCCCTCCCCCTCCTCATTCCCCTCCACCTCCCCCTCCCTCCCCCTCTTCATTCCCCTCCACCACCCCCTCCCTCCCCCTCTTCATTCCCAACCACCGACCCGTCCCTCCCCCTCTTCCTTCCAGTCCACATCCCCCTCCCTCCCATTCTTCATTCCCCTCCACCTCCCCATCCCTCCCCTCTTCATTCCTGTCTAACTCGCCCGCCCTCCCCCTTTTCATTCCCCTCCACCACCCCATCCCTCCCCCTCTTCGTTCCCATCCACCAACCCCACCCTCCCCCTCTTCATTCCCCTCCACCAGCCAATCCCTTCCCCTCTTCAAACAACTTCTCCACCACCTCTCTCCACCTCTTCATTCCCCACCACCACCCCCTCCCTCCCCCTCTTCATTCCCCTCCACCAATCCCTCCCTCCCCCTCTTCATTACCCTCCACCTCCCCCTCTATCCCCCTCTTCATTCCCCTCCCTCCCGCTCTTCATTCCCCTCCACCAGCCCTCCCTCCCCCTTTTGATTCCCCTCCACCACCCCCTCTCTCCTTCTCCTCATTCCCCTCCACCACCCCCTCCCTCCCCCTCTTCATTCCCATCCACCACTCCCTCCCTCCCCCTCTTCATTTCCCTCCACCTCCCCATCCGTCCCCCTCTTCCTCCCCCTACACCTCCCCTCCATCCCCTTCTTCATTCCCCTCCACCTCCCCCTCCCTCCCACTCTTCATTCCCCTCCACCACCAGCTCCCTCCCCCTCTTCATTCCCAACCACCGACCCGTCCCTCCCCCTCTTCCTTCCAGTCCACATCCCCCTCCCTCCCATTCTTCATTCCCCTCCACCTCCCTCCCCTCTTCATTCCTGTATAACTCGCCCGCCCTCCCCCCTTTCATTCCCCTGGACGTCTCCCTCCCTCCCCCTTTTCATTCCCCTCCACCACCCCATCCCTCCCCCTCTTCGTTCCCATCCACCAACCCCACCCTCCCCCTCTTCATTCCCCTCCACCAGCCAATCCCTTCCCCTCTTCATACACCTTCTCCACCACTTCTCTCCACCTCTTCATTCCCCACCACCACCCCCTCCCTCCCCCTCTTCATTCCCCTCCACCAACCCCTCCCTCCCCCTCTTCATTACCCTCCACCTCCCCCTCTATCCCCCTCTTCATTCCCCTCCCTCCCGCTCTTCATTCCCCTCCACCAGCCCTCCCTCCCCCTTTTGATTCCCCTCCACCACCCCCTCTCTCCTTCTCCTCATTCCCCTCCACCAACCCCTCCCTCCCCCTCTTCATTCCCATCCACCACTCCCTCCCTCCCCCTCTTCATTTCCCTCCACCTCCCCATCCGTCCCCCTCTTCATCCCCCTACACCTCCCCTACCTCCCCTTCTTCATTCCCCTTTACCTCCCCCTCCCTCCCACTCTTCATTCCCCTCCACCTCCCCCACCCTCCCACTCTTCATTCTCCTCCACCTACCCCTCCCTCCCCCTCTCCTTCCAGTCCACATCCCCCTCCCTTCCCTTCTTCATTCCCCTCCACCACCCCCTCCCTCCCCCTCTTCATTCCCATCCACCACCCCCACCCTCCCCCTCTTCAGTCCCCTCCACCAGCCACTCCCTTCCCCTCTTCATTCCCATCCACCACCCCCTCACTCCCCCTCTTCATTCTCCTCCACCTCCCCCGCCCTCCCCCTCTTCATTCCCATCCACCACCCCCTCCCTCCCCCTCTTCATTCCCCTCCACAACCCCTTCCCTCTCCCTCTTCATTCCCCTGCACCACCCCATCCCACACCCTTAAATTCCCCTGGACCTGCCCCTCCCAACCCCTCTTCATTTCCCTCCACAAAACCCATCCCTCACCTCTTCGTTCCCATCCACCACACCCACACTCCCCCTCTTCTTTCCCCTCCACCACACCCTGCCTCCCCTCTTCATTCCCCTCCACTACCCGCTCCCTCCTCCTCTTCATTCCCCTCCACCTCTCCCTCCCTCCCACTCTTCGTTCCCCTCCACAATCCCCCACCCTCCCCTCTTCATTCCCATCCACCTCCGCATCCCTGCCCCTCTTCAGTCCCCTCCACCAACCCCTCCTTCCCCCTCTTCATTCCCCTCCACCACCCCCTAACTCCCCCTCCTCGTTTTCATCCACCAACCCCTCCCTCCTTCTCTTCATTCCCATTCACCACCCCCTCACGCCCCATCTTCTTTCTCCTCCACCTCCCCCGCCCTTCCCCTCTTCATTCCCATCCACTTCCGCCTCCCTCCTCCCTCCCCCTCTTCATTCCCCTCCACATCCGCTTCATCCCCCTGTTCATTCCCCTCCTCCACCCCCTCCTTCCCCCTCTTACTTCCCTTCCACCACCCCTCCCTCATCCTCTTCATTTCCCTCCATCACCCCAACCCTCCCCCTCTTCATTCCCCTCCACAACCCCTTCCCTTTCCCTCTTCACTCCCCTCCACCACCCCCCCCCCTTTTCATTCCCGTGGACATCCCCCTTCCTCCACCTCTTCATTCCCCTCCACCACCCGCTCCCACCCCTTTTCACTCCGCACCACCTCCACATCAATCCCTGTTTTCATTCCCCTGGAACTCCCCCTCCCTCCCCCTCTTTATTCCCCTCCACCACCCCCACCCTCCACCTCTTCATTCCCATCCACCACCCCCTCCCTCCTCTTTTCGTCCCCATCCACCACCCCCACACTCCCCCTCTTCATTTCCCTCCACCACCCCCTCCCTCCCCCTCTTCATTCCCCTCCACTACCCGCTCCCTCCTCCTCTTCATTCCCCTCCCCCTCTCCCTCCCTCCCCCTCTTCGTTCCCCTCCACAATTCCCATCCCTCCCCCACTTCATTCCCCTCTACCACCCACTCCCTTCTCCTCTTCGTTCCCAACCACCGACCCATCCCTCCCCCTCTTCATTCCAGCCAACATCCCCCTCCCTCCCCTTCTTCATGCCCCTCCACCACCCCCTCCCTCCCCCTCTTCATTCCGTTCCACCTCGCCCTCCCTCCCCCTTTTCATTCCCCTGGACCTCCCCCTCCCACCCCCTTTTCATTCCCCACCACCACTCCCTCCCTCCCGCTGCTCATTCCCATCCAGCACCCTCTCCCTCCACCTCTTCATTCCCATCCACCAGCCACTCCCTTCCCCTCTACATTCCCCTACACCACCACCTCCCTCCCCCTCTTCATTCCCACAACCACCCCCTCCCTACCCCTCTTCATTCCCCACCACCAACACCGCACTCCCCCTCTGCATTACCCTCCACCTCCCTCCCCCTCTTCATTCCCCTCCACCAACCCCTCCCTCCCGCTCTTCATTCCCCTCCACCACCGCCTCCCTCCCCTTTTGATTCCCCTCCACCACCCCCTCTCTCCCTCTCCTCATTCCCCTCCACCTCCCCCTCCCTCCCCCTCTTCATTCCCATCCACCACTCCCTCCCTCCCCCTCTTCATTTCCCTCCACCTCCCCATTCGTCCCCCTCTTCATCCCCCTACACCTCCCCTCCCTCCCTTTCTTCATTCCCCTCCACCTCCCTCTGCCACCCACTCTTCATTCTCCGCCACCTCCCCCTCCCTCCCCCACTTCATTCCCCTCCACAACCCGTTCCCACTCCCTCTTCATTCCCCTCCACTTCCCCCTCCCTCCCCCTTTTCATTCCCCTCCACAACCCGCTCTCTCCCCCTTTTCATTCCATCCACCACCCCAACCCACACCCCTATCATTCCCCTGGACCTGCCCCTCCAACCCCTCTTCATTCCCCTCCACACCCCTTCCCACTCCCTCTTCATTCCCCTCCACTTCCCCCTCCCTCCCCCTTTTTATTCCCTCCACAACCCGCTCTATCCCCCTTTTCATTCCCATCCACCACCCCATCCCACACCCTTATCATTCCCCTGGACCTGCCCCTCCCAACCCCTCTTCATTCCCCTCCACAAAACCCCTCCCTCCCCTCTTCATTCCCATCCAACACCCCCTCCCTCCTACTCTTCATTCCCCTCCACATTGCCCTCCCTCCCACTCTTCATTCCCGTCCACATCGCCCTCCCTCCCCCAATTCATTCCCCTCCACCACCCCATCCCTCCCCCTCTTCATTCTACTCCACCTCCCCCTCCCTCCCCCTTTTCATTCCCATGGACAACCCCCTCCCCCCAACTCTTCATTCCCCTCCACCAACCGCTCCCACCCCTCTTCATTCCCCTCCACCGGCCCCTTTCTCGACCTCTTCATTCCCATCCCACCACCACCTCCCTCACCCTCTTCATTCCCCTCCACCACCCCCTCCCTCCTCCTCTTCGTTCCCCTCCACCACCCCCTCCCTCCCCCTTTTCATTCCCCTCCACCACCCCCACCCTCCCCCTCTTCATTCCCCTCCACCAGCCAATCCCTTCCCCTCTTCATACACCTTCTCCACCACCTCTCTCCCCCTCTTCATTCCCCACCACCACCGCCTCCCTCCACCTCTTCATTCCCCTCCACCAACCCCTCCTCCCCCTCTTCATTCCCCTCCACCTCCCCCTCCCTCCCCCTCTTCATTCCCCTCCACCACACCCTCCTTTCCCTTCATTATTCCCCTCCACCAGCCCCTCCCTCCCCTTCTTCATTCCCCTCCACCTCACGCACCCTCCCACCCTTCATTCTCCTCCACCTCCCACTCCCTCCCCCTCTTCCTTCCAGTCCACATTCCCCTGCCTTCCCTTCTTCATTCCCCTCCACCACCCCTCCCTCCCCCTCTTCATTCCCATCCACAACCCCCACCCTCCCCCTCTTCAGTCCCCTCCACCAGTCACTCCCTCCTCCTCTGTATTCCCCTCCACATCCCCTTCATCGCCCTGTTCCTTCCCCTAAACCACCCCCTCCCTCCCACTCTTCATTCCCATCCACCACCCCCTCCTTCCCCGTCTTCATTCCCATCCACCAGCCCCTCCCTCCCGCTCTTCATTCCCCTCCACATCCCCGTTCCTCCCCTCTTCATTCCCCTCCACCACCCCCTCCCTCCCCCTCTTACTTCCCTTCCACCACCCCTCCCTCATCCTCTTCATTTCCCTCCATCACCCCCTCCCTCCCCCTCTTCATACCCCTCCACAACCCCTTCCCTCTCCCTCTTCATTCCCCTCCACCACCCCATCCCACACCCATATCATTCCCCTGGACCTGCCCCTCCCAACCCCTCTTCATTCCCCTCCACAAAACCCCTCCCTCCCCTCTTCATTCCCCTCCACCACACCCTCCCTCCCCATCTTCATTCCCAACCACCGACCCGTCCCTCCCCCTCTTCATTCCAGTCCACATCCCCCTCCCTCCCCTTCTTCATTCCCCTCCACCACCCCCCTCCCTCCCCCTCTTCGTTCCCCTCCACTACCCGCTCCCTCCTCCTCTTCATTCCCCTCCACCTCTCCCTCCCTCCCCCTCTTCGTTCCCCTCCACAATTCCCATCCCTCCCCACTTCATTCCCCTCCACCACCCACTCCCTTCTCCTCTTCGTTCCCAACCACCGACCCGTCCCTCCCCCTCTTCATTCCAGCCAACATCCCCCTCCCTCCCCTTCTTCATGCCCCTCCACCACCCCCTCCCTCCCCCTCTTCATTCCGTTCCACCTCGCCCTCCCTCCCCCTTTTCATTCCCCTGGACCTCCCCCTCCCACCCCCTTTTCATTCCCCACCACCACTCCCTCCCTCCCGCTGCTCATTCCCATCCAGCACCCTCTCCCTCCACCTCTTCATTCCCATCCACCAGCCACTCCCTTCCCCTCTACATTCCCCTACACCACCACCTCCCTCCCCCTCTTCATTCCCCACAACCACCACCTCCCTACCCCTCTTCATTCCCCACCACCAACACCGCACTCCCCCTCTGCATTACCCTCCACCTCCCTCCCCCTCTTCATTCCCCTCCACCAACCCCTCCCTCCCGCTCTTCATTCCTCCACCACCGCCTCCCTCCCCTTTTGATTCCCCTCCACCACCCCCTCTCTCCCTCTCCTCATTCCCCTCCACCTCCCCCTCCCTCCCCCTCTTCATTCCCATCCACCACTCCCTCCCTCCCCCTCTTCATTTCCCTCCACCTCCCCATTCGTCCCCCTCTTCATCCCCCTACACCTCCCCTCCCTCCCTTTCTTCATTCCCCTCCACCTCCCTCTGCCACCCACTCTTCATTCTCCTCCACCTCCCCCTCCCTCCCCCACTTCATTCCCCTCCACAACCCGTTCCCACTCCCTCTTCATTCCCCTCCACTTCCCCCTCCCTCCCCCTTTTCATTCCCCTCCACAACCCGCTCTCTCCCCCTTTTCATTCCCATCCACCACCCCAACCCACACCCCTATCATTCCCCTGGACCTGCCCCTCCCAACCCCTCTTCATTCCCCTCCACACCCCTTCCCACTCCCTCTTCATTCCCCTCCACTTCCCCCTCCCTCCCCCTTTTTATTCCCCTCCACAACCCGCTCTATCCCCCTTTTCATTCCCATCCACCACCCCATCCCACACCCTTATCATTCCCCTGGACCTGCCCCTCCCAACCCCTCTTCATTCCCCTCCACAAAACCCCTCCCTCCCCTCTTCATTCCCATCCAACACCCCCTCCCTCCTACTCTTCATTCCCCTCCACATTGCCCTCCCTCCCACTCTTCATTCCCGTCCACATCGCCCTCCCTCCCCCAATTCATTCCCTCCACCACCCCATCCCTCCCCCTCTTCATTCTACTCCACCTCCCCTGCCTCCCCCTTTTCATTCCCATGGACAACCCCCTCCCCCCAACTCTTCATTCCCCTCCACCAACCGCTCCCACCCCTCTTCATTCCCCTCCACCGGCCCCTTTCTCGACCTCTTCATTCCCATCCACCACCACCTCCCTCACCCTCTTCATTCCCCTCCACCACCCCCTCCCTCCTCCTCTTCGTTCCCCTCCACCACCCCCTCCCTCCCCCTTTTCATTCCCCTCCACCACCCCCACCCTCCCCCTCTTCATTCCCCTCCACCAGCCAATCCCTTCCCCTCTTCATACACCTTCTCCACCACCTCTCTCCCCCTCTTCATTCCCCACCACCACCGCCTCCCTCCACCTCTTCATTCCCCTCCACCAACCCCTCCCTCCCCCTCTTCATTCCCCTCCACCTCCCCCTCCCTCCCCCTCTTCATTCCCCTCCACCACACCCTCCTTTCCCTTCATTATTCCCCTCCACCAGCCCCTCCCTCCCCTTCTTCATTCCCCTCCACCTCACGCACCCTCCCACCCTTCATTCTCCTCCACCTCCCACTCCCTCCCCCTCTTCCTTCCAGTCCACATTCCCCTGCCTTCCCTTCTTCATTCCCCTCCACCACCCCTCCCTCCCCCTCTTCATTCCCATCCACAACCCCCACCCTCCCCCTCTTCAGTCCCCTCCACCAGCCACTCCCTCCTCCTCTGTATTCCCCTCCACATCCCCTTCATCGCCCTGTTCCTTCCCCTAAACCACCCCCTCCCTCCCACTCTTCATTCCCATCCACCACCCCCTCCTTCCCCGTCTTCATTCCCATCCACCAGCCCCTCCCTCCCGCTCTTCATTCCCCTCCACATCCCCGTTCCTCCCCCTCTTCATTCCCCTCCACCACCCCCTCCCTCCCCCTCTTACTTCCCTTCCACCACCCCTCCCTCATCCTCTTCATTTCCCTCCATCACCCCCTCCCTCCCCCTCTTCATACCCCTCCACAACCCCTTCCCTCTCCCTCTTCATTCCCCTCCACCACCCCATCCCACACCCATATCATTCCCCTGGACCTGCCCCTCCCAACCCCTCTTCATTCCCCTCCACAAAACCCCTCCCTCCCCTCTTCATTCCCCTCCACCACACCCTCCCTCCCCATCTTCATTCCCAACCACCGACCCGTCCCTCCCCCTCTTCATTCCAGTCCACATCCCCCTCCCTCCCCTTCTTCATTCCCCTCCACCACCCCCAACCTCCCCCTCTTCATTCCGGTCCACCACGCCCTCCCTCCCCTTTGTCATTCCCCTGGACCTCCCCCTCCCTCCCCCTTTGCATTCCCCTCCACCACACCCTCCCTCCCGCTCTTCATTCCCATCCAGCACCCCCTCCCTCCCCCTCTTCATTCCCCTCCACCAGCCACTCCCTTCCCCTCTTCATTCCCGTTCACCACCACCTCCCTCCCCTCTCCATTCCCCACCACCAACCCCTCCCTCCCCCTCTTCATTCCCCTCCAACAACAACTCCCTCCCCCTCTTCATTCCCCTCCACCTCCCCCTCCCTCCCCCTCTTCATTCCCCTCCACCAACACCTCCATCCCCTCTTCATTCACCTCCAACAACTCCACCCTCCCCCTCTTCATTACCCTCCACCTCCCCCTCCCTTCCCCTCTTCATTACCCTCCACCAACCCCTCCTTCCTGCTCTTCATTCCCCTCCACCACCCCCTCCCTACCCCTTTTGATTCCCCTCCACCACCCCCTCTCTCTCTCTCCTCATTCCCCTCCACCACCCCATCCCTCCCCCTCTTCATTCCCATCCTCTACGCCCTCTCTCCCCCTCTTAATTTCCCTCCACCTCCCCATTCGTCCCCCTCTTCATCCCCCTACACCTCCCCTCCCTCCCTTTCTTCATTTGCCTCCACCTCCCTCTCCCTCCCACTCTTCATTCTCCTCCACCTCCCCCTCCCTCCCCCTCTTCATTACCCTCCACCACCCCCTCCCTCCCCCTCTTCATTCCCCTCCACAACCCCTTCTCTCTCCCTCTTCATTCCCCTCCACTTCCCCCTCCCTCCCCCTTTTCATTCCCCTCCACCACCCGCTATCTCCCCCTCTTCATTCCCATCCACCACCCCATCCCAAACCCTTATCATTCCCCTGGACCTGCCCCTCCCAACCCCTCTTCATTCCCCTCCACAAAACCCATCCCTCCCCTCTTCATTCCCATCCACCGCCCCCGCCCTCCCACTCTTCATTCACCTCCACATTGCCCTCCCTCCCCCTCTTCATTCCCCTCCACATCGCCCTCCCTCCCCCAATTCATTCCCCTCCACCACCCCATCCCTCCCCCTCTTCATTCTACTCCACCTCCCCCTCTCTCCCCCTTTTCATTCCCATGGACAACCCCCTCCCTCCACCTCTTCATTTCCCTCCACCACCCGCTCCCACCCCTCTTCATTCTGCTCCACCTCTCCCTCCCTCCCCCTTTTCATTCCCCTGGACCTCCCCCTCCCTCCCCCTCATAATTCCCTTCCACCACCCCCTCCCTCCACCTATTAATTCCCATCCACCATCCCCTCCCTCTCCCTCTTCATTCCCCTCCACCACCCCCTCCCTCCTCCACTTCGTTCCCATCCACCACCCCCACACTCCACCTCTTCATTCCCCTCCACCACGCCCTCCCTCCCCCTCTTCATTCCCCTCCACTACCCGCTCCCTCCTCCTCTTCATTCCCCTTCACCTCCCCCTCCCTCCCCCTTTTCATTCCCCTCCACAATCCCCCTCCCCCTCTTCATTCCCCTCCACCACCCGCTCCCTCCCCCTCTTTATTCCCAACCACCGACACGTCCCTCCCGCTCTTCCTTCCAGTCCACATCCCCCTCCCTTCCCTTCTTCATTCCCCTCCACCAGCCCCTCCCTCCCCCTCTTCATTCCGGTCCAACTCGCCCTCCCTCCCCATTTTCATTCCCCTGGACCTCCACCTCCCTCCCCCTTTTCATTCCCCTCCACCAACCCCTCCCTTCCCCTCTTCATTCCCCTCCACCACCCCTTCCTTTCCCTTCATTATTCCCCTCCACCAGCCCCTTCCTCCCCTTCTTCATTCCCCTCCACCTCCCCCAAACTCCCACTCTTCATTCTCCTCCCCCTCCCCCTCCCTCCCCCTCTTCCTTCCAGTCCACATTCCCCTCCCTTCCCTTCTTCATTCCCCTCCACCAGCCCCTCCCTCCCCCTTTTCATTCCCCTCCACCACCCCCACCCTCCCCCTCTTCATTCCCCTCCACCAGCCAATCCCTTCCCCTCTTCATACACCTTCTCCACCACCTCTCTCCCCCTCTTCATTCCCCACCACCACCGCCTCCCTCCACCTCTTCATTCCCCTCCACCAACCCCTCCCTCCCCCTCTTCATTCCCCTCCACCTCCCCCTCCCTCCTCCTCTTCATTACCCTCCACCTCCCCCTCCCTCCCCCTCTTCATTCCCTCCCTCCCGCTCTTCATTCCCCTCCACCAGCCTCTCCCACCCCCTTTTGATTCCCCTCCACCACCCCCTATCTCCGTCTCCTCATTCCCCTCCACCATCCCCTCCCTCCCCCTCTTCATTCCCATCCACCACTACCACCCTCCCCCTCTTTATTTCCCTCCACCTCCCCATCCGTCCCTCTCTTCATCCCCCTGCACCTCCCCTCCCTCCCCTTCTTCATTCCCCTCCACCTCCTCCTCCCTCCCACTCTTCATTCTCCTCCACCTCCCCCTCCCTCCCCCTCTTCATTCCCCTCCAGCACACCCTCCTTTCCCTTCATTATACCCCTCCACCAGCCCCTCCCTCCCCTTCTTCATTCCCCTCCACCTCCCGCACCCTCCCACTCTTCATTCTCCTCCACCTCCCACTCCCTCCCCCTCTTCCTTCCAGTCCACATTCCCCTGCCTTCCCTTCTTCATTCCCCTCCACCACCCCTCCCTCCCCCTCTTCATTCCCATCCACAACCCCCACCCTCCCCCTCTTCAGTCCCCTCCACCAGCCACTCCCTCCTCCTCTGTATTCCCCTCCACATCCCCTTCATCGCCCTGTTCCTTCCCCTAAACCACCCCCTCCCTCCCACTCTTCATTCCCATCCACCACCCCCTCCTTCCACCTCTTCATTCCCATCCACCAGCCCCTCCCTCCCGCTCTTCATTCCCCTCCATATCCCCGTTCCTCCCCTTCTTCATTCCCCTCCACCACCCCCTCCCTCCCCCTCTTACTTCCCTTCCACCACCCCTCCCTCATCCTCTTCATTTCCCTCCATCACCCCCTCACTCCCCCTCTTCATACCCCTCCACAACCCCTTCCCTCTCCCTCTTCATTCCCCTCCACCACCCCATCCCACACCCTTATCATTCCCCTGGACCTGCCCCTCCCAACCCCTCTTCATTCCCCTCCACAAAACCCCTCCCTCCCCTCTTCATTCCCCTTCACCACACCCTCCCTCCCCATCTTCATTCCCAACCACCGACCCGTCCCTCCCCCTCTTCATTCCAGTCCACATCCCCCTCCCTCCCCATCTTCATTCCCCTCCACCACCCCCAACCTCCCCCTCTTCATTCCGGTCCACCACGCCCTCCCTCCCCCTTGTCATTCCCCTGGACCTCCCCCTCCCTCCCCCTTTGCATTCCCCTCCACCACACCCTCCCTCCCGCTCTTCATTCCCATCCAGCACCCCCTCCCTCCCCCTCTTCATTACCCTCCACCAGCCACTCCCTTCCCCTCTTCATTCCCGTTCACCACCACCTCCCTCCCCCTCTTCATTCCCCACCACCAACCCCTCCCTCCCCCTCTTCATTCCCCTCCAACAACAACTCCCTCCCCCTCTTCATTCCCCTCCACCTTCCCCTCCCTCCCCCTCTTCATTCCCCTCCACCAACACCTCCATCCCCTCTTCATTCACCTCCAACAACCCCACCCTCCCCCTCTTCATTACCCTCCACCTCCCCCTCCCTCCCCCTCTTCATTACCCTCCACCAAACCCTCCTTCCCGCTCTTCATTCCCCTCCACCACCCCCTCCCTCCCCCTTTTGATTCCCCTCCACCACCCCCTCTCTCCCTCTCCTCATTCCCCTCCACCACCCCATCCCTCCCCCTCTTCATTCCCATCCACTACGCCCTCTCTCCCCCTCTTAATTTCCCTCCACCTCCCCATTCGTCCCGCTCTTCATCCCCCTACACCTCCCCTCCCTCCCTTTCTTCATTCCCCTCCACCTCCCTCTCCCTCCCACTCTTCATTCTCCTCCACCTCCCCCTCCCTCCCCCTCTTCATTACCCTCCACCACCCCCTCCCTCCCCCTCTTCATTCCCCTCCACAACCCCTTCTCTCTCCCTCTTCATTCCCCTCCACTTCCCCCTCCCTCCCCCTTTTCATTCCCCTCCACCACCCGCTCTCTCCCCCTCTTCATTCCCATCCACCACCCCATCCCACACCTTTATCATTCCCCTGGACCTGCCCCTCCCAACCCCTCTTCATTCCCCTCCACAAAACCCCTCCCTCCCCTCTTCATTCCCATCCACCGCCCCCTCCCTCCCACTCTTCATTCACCTCCACATTGCCCTCCCTCCCCCTCTTCATTCCCCTCCACATCGCCCTCCCTCCCCCAATTCATTCCCCTCCACCACCCCATCCCTCCCCCTCTTCATTCTACTCCACCTCCCCCTCCCTCCCCCTTTTCATTCCCATGGACAACCCCCTCCCTGTACCTCTTCATTTCCCTCCACCACCCGCTCCCACCCCTCTTCATTCTGCTCCACCTCTCCCTCCCTCCCCCTTTTCATTCCCCTGGACCTGCCCCTCCCAACCCCTCTTCATTCCCCTCCACACCCCTTCCCACTCCCTCTTCATTCCCCTCCACTTCCCCCTCCCTCCCCCTTTTCATTCCCCTCCACAATCCCCCTCCCCCTCTTCATTCCCCTCCACCACCCGCTCCCTCCCCCTCTTCATTCCCAACCACCGACGCGTCCCTCCCGCTCTTCCTTCCAGTCCACATCCCCCTCCCTTCCCTTCTTCATTCCCCTCCACCAGCCCCTCCCTCCCCCTCTTCATTCCAGTCCAACTCGCCCTCCCTCCCCATTTTCATTCCCCTGGACCTCCACCTCCCTCCCCCACTTCATTCCTCACCACCACCCCCCTCCACCTCTTCATTCCCCTCCACCATCCGCTCCCACCCCTCTTCATTCCGCTCCACCTCTCCATCCCTCCCCCTTTTAATTCCCCTCGACCTCACCCTGCCTCCCCCTCTTTATTCCCCTCCACCACCCCCTCCCTCCATCTCTTCATTTCCATCCACCATCCCCTCTCTCTCCCTCTTCATTCCCCTCCACCACCCAATCCCTCCTCCTCTTCGTTCCCATCCACAACACCCACACTCCACCTCTTCATTCCCCTCCACCACCCGCTCCCTCCCCCTCTTCATTCCCCTCCACTACCCGCTCCCTCCTCCTCTTCATTCCCCTCCACCTCCCCCTCCCTCCCCCTCTTCATTCCCCTCCACAATCCCCCTCCCTCCCCCTCTTCATTCCCAACCACCGACGCGTCCCTCCCCCTCTTCTTTCCAGTCCACATCCCCCTCCCTTCCCTTTTCATTCCCCTCCACCAGCCCCTCCCTCCCCCTCTTCATTCCGGTCCAACTCGCCCTCCCTCCCCATTTTCATTCCCCTGGACCTCCACCTCCCTCCCCCGTTTCATTCCCCTCCACCACCTCCTCCCTCCCCCTCTTCATTCCCATCCACAACCCCCACCCTCCCCTCTTCAGTCCCCTCCACCAGCCACTCCCTTCCCCTCTTCATTCCCCTTCACCACCACCTCCCTCCCCCTCTTCATTCCCCACCACCACCCCCTGCCTCCCCCTCTTTATTCCCGTCCACCAACCCCTCCCTCCCCCTCTTCATTCCCCTCCACCTCCACCTCACTACCCCTCTTCATTCCCCTCCACCAACACCTCCCTCCCCTCTTCATTCACCTCCATCGTCCCCACCATCCCCCTCTTCATTACCCTCCACCTCCCCCTCCCTCCCCCTCTTCATTCCCCTCCACAAACCCCTCCCGCCCGCTCTTCATTCCCCTCCACCAGCCCCTCCCTCCCCCTTTTAAATCCCCTCCACTACCCCCTCTCTCCCTCTCCTCATTCCCCTCCACCACCCCCTCCCACCCCCTCTTCATTCCCATCCACCACTCCCTCCCTCCCCCTCTTCATTACCCTCCACATCCCCCTCCCTCCCACTCTTCATTCTCCTCTACCTCACCCTCCCACCCCCTCTTCATTCCCCTCCACCACCCCTCCGTCCCACTCTTACTTCACTTCCACCACCCCACCCTCATCCTCTTCATTTCCCTCCACCACCCCTCCCTCCCCCTCTTCATTCCCCTCCACAACCCCTTCCCTCTCCCTCTTCATTTCCCTCCACATCCCCCTCCCTCCCCCTTTTCATTCCCCTCCACCACCCGCTCTCTCCCCCTCTTCATTCCCCTCCACCACCCCCTCCCTCCCCCTCTTCATTCCCCTCCACCACCCCATCCCTCCCCCTCTTCATTCCCATCCACTACGCCCTCTCTCCCCCTCTTAAATTCCCTCCACCTCCCCATTCGTCCCCCTCTTCATCCCCCTACACCTCCCCTCCCTCCCTTTCTTCATTCCCTTGTACCTCCCTCTCCCTCCCACTCTTCATTCTCCTCCACCTCCCCCTCCCTCCCCCTCTTCATTAACCTCCACCACCCCCTCCCTCCCCTCTTCATTCCCCTCCACAACCCCTTCTCTCTCCCTCTTCATTCCCCTCCACTTCCCCCTCCCTCCCCCTTTTCATTCCCCTCCACCACCCGCTCTCTCCCCCTCTTCATTCCCATCCACCACCCCATCCCACACCTTTATCATTCCCCTGGACCTGCCCCTCCCAACCCCTCTTCATTCCCCTCCACAAAACCCCTCCCTCCCCTCTTCATTCCCATCCACCGCCCCCTCCCTCCCACTCTTCATTCACCTCCACATTGCCCTCCCTCCCCCTCTTCATTCCCCTCCACATCGCCCTCCCTCCCCCAATTCATTCCCCTCCACCACCCCATCCCTCCCCCTCTTCATTCTACTCCACCTCCCCCTCCCTCCCCCTTTTCATTCCCATGGACAACCCCCTCCCTCCACCTCTTCATTTCCCTCCACCACCCGCTCCCACCCCTCTTCATTCTGCTCCACCTCTCCCTCCCTCCCCCTTTTCATTCCCCTGGACCTGCCCCTCCCAACCCCTCTTCATTCCCCTCCACACCCCTTCCCACTCCCTCTTCATTCCCCTCCACTTCCCCCTCCCTCCCCCTTTTCATTCCCCTCCACAATCCCACTCCCCCTCTTCATTCCCCTCCACCACCCGCTCCCTCCCCCTCTTCATTCCCAACCACCGACGCGTCCCTCCCGCTCTTCCTTCCAGTCCACATCCCCCTCCCTTCCCTTCTTCATTCCCCTCCACCAGCCCCTCCCTCCCCCTCTTCATTCCAGTCCAACTCGCCCTCCCTCCCTATTTTCATTCCCCTGGACCTCCACCTCCCTCCCCCACTTCATTCCGCACCACCACCCCCTCCCTCCACCTCTTCATTCCCCTCCACCATCCGCTCCCACCCCTCTTCATTCCGCTCCACCTCTCCATCCCTCCCCCTTTTAATTCCCCTCGACCTCCCCCTGCCTCCCCCTCTTTATTCCCCTCCACCACCCCCTCCCTCCATCTCTTCATTTCCATCCACCATCCCCTCTCTCTCCCTCTTCATTCCCCTCCACCACCCAATCCCTCCTCCTCTTCGTTCCCATCCACAACACCCACACTCCACCTCTTCATTCCCCTCCACCACCCGCTCCCTCCCCCTCTTCATTCCCCTCCACTACCCGCTCCCTCCTCCTCTTCATTCCCCTCCACCTTCCCCTCCCTCCCCCTCTTCATTCCCCTCCACAATCCCCCTCCCTCCCCCTCTTCATTCCCAACCACCGACGCGTCCCTCCCCCTCTTCTTTCCAGTCCACATCCCCCTCCCTTCCCTTTTCATTCCCCTCCACCAGCCCCTCCCTCCCCCTCTTCATTCCGGTCCAACTCGCCCTCCCTCCCCATTTTCATTCCCCTGGACCTCCACCTCCCTCCCCCGTTTCATTCCCCTCCACCACCCCCTCCCTCCCCCTCTTCATTCCCATCCACAACCCCCACCCTCCCCTCTTCAGTCCCCTCCACCAGCCACTCCCTTCCCCTCTTCATTCCCCTTCACCACCACCTCCCTCCCCCTCTTCATTCCCCACCACCACCCCCTGCCTCCCC
The DNA here is from genome assembly GCF_036365525.1 of Heterodontus francisci. Lineage (NCBI taxonomy): Eukaryota > Metazoa > Chordata > Chondrichthyes > Heterodontiformes > Heterodontidae > Heterodontus > Heterodontus francisci. Next base: position 324,848 of record NW_027141403.1, on the reverse strand, counting down.
CTCTTTATTCCCGTCCACCAACCCCTCCCTCCCCCTCTTCATTCCCCTCCACCTCCACCTCACTACCCCTCTTCATTCCCCTCCACCAACACCTCCCTCCCCTCTTCATTCACCTCCATCGTCCCCACCATCCCCCTCTTCATTACCCTCCACCTCCCCCTCCCTCCCCCTCTTCATTCCCCTCCACAAACCCCTCCCGCCCGCTCTTCATTCCCCTCCACCAGCCCCTCCCTCCCCCTTTTAAATCCCCTCCACTACCCCCTCTCTCCCTCTCCTCCTTCCCCTCCACCACCCCCTCCCACCCCCTCTTCATTCCCATCCACCACTCCCTCCCTCCCCCTCTTCATTTCCCTCCACCTCCCCATCTGTTCCCCTCTTCATCCCCCTACACGTCCCCTCCCTCCTATTCTTCATTACCCTCCACATCCCCCTCCCTCCCACTCTTCATTGTCCTCTACCTCACCCTCCCACCCCCTCTTCATTCCCCTCCACCACCCCCTCCGTCCCACTCTTACTTCACTTCCACCACCCCACCCTCATCCCCTTCATTTCCCTCCACCACCCCACCCTCCCCCTCTTCATTCCCCTCCACAACCCCTTCCCTCTCCCTCTTCATTCCCCTCCACATCCCCCTCCCTCCCCCTTTTCATTCCCCTCCACCACCCGCTCTCTCCCCCTCTTCATTCCCCTCCACCACCCCCTCACTCCCCCTCTTCATTTCCCTCCAACACCCCCTCCTCCCCCCTCTTACTTCCCTTCCACAACCCCTCCCTCATCCTCTTCATTTCCCTCCATCACCCCCTCCCTCCCCCTCTTCATTCCCCTCCACAACACCTTCACTCTCCCTCTTCATTCCCCTCCACCACCCCATCCCACACCCTTATCATTCCCCTGGACCTCCCCCTCCCACCCACTCTTCATTCCTCTCCACATTGCCCTCCCTCCCCCTCTTCATTCCCCTCTGCATCGCCCTCCCTCCCCCAATTCATTCCCCTCCACCACCCCATCCATCACCCTTTTCATTCCACTCCACCACCCCCTCCCTCCCCCTTTTCATTCCCATGGACATCCCCCTCCCTCCACTTCTTCATTCCCCTCCACCAACCGCTCCCACCCCTTTTCACTCGGCTCCACCTCCCCCTCCCTCCCCTTTTCATTCCCCTGGACCTCCCACTCCCTCCCCCTCTTTATTCCCCTCCACCACCCCCTCCCTCCACCTCTTCATTCCCATCCACCAACCCCTCCCTCCTCCTCTTCGTCCCCATCCACGAACCCCACAGTCCCCCTCTTCATTTCCCTCCATCACCCCTCCCTCCCCTCTTCATTCCCATCCACCGCCCCCTCCCTCCCACTCTTCATTCACCTCCACATTGCCCTCCCTCCCCCTCTTCATTCCCCTCCACATCGCCCTCCCTCCCCCAATTCATTCCCCTCCACCACCCCATCCCTCCCCCTCTTCATTCTACTCCACCTCCCCCTCCCTCCCCCTTTTCATTCCCATGGACAACCCCCTCCCTCCACCTCTTCATTTCCCTCCACCACCCGCTCCCACCCCTCTTCATTCTGCTCCACCTCTCCCTCCCTCCCCCTTTTCATTCCCCTGGACCTGCCCCTCCCAACCCCTCTTCATTCCCCTCCACACCCCTTCCCACTCCCTCTTCATTCCCCTCCACTTCCCCCTCCCTCCCCCTTTTCATTCCCCTCCACAATCCCACTCCCCCTCTTCATTCCCCTCCACCACCCGCTCCCTCCCCCTCTTCATTCCCAACCACCGACGCGTCCCTCCCGCTCTTCCTTCCAGTCCACATCCCCCTCCCTTCCCTTCTTCATTCCCCTCCACCAGCCCCTCCCTCCCCCTCTTCATTCCAGTCCAACTCGCCCTCCCTCCCTATTTTCATTCCCCTGGACCTCCACCTCCCTCCCCCACTTCATTCCGCACCACCACCCCCTCCCTCCACCTCTTCATTCCCCTCCACCATCCGCTCCCACCCCTCTTCATTCCGCTCCACCTCTCCATCCCTCCCCCTTTTAATTCCCCTCGACCTCCCCCTGCCTCCCCCTCTTTATTCCCCTCCACCACCCCCTCCCTCCATCTCTTCATTTCCATCCACCATCCCCTCTCTCTCCCTCTTCATTCCCCTCCACCACCCAATCCCTCCTCCTCTTCGTTCCCATCCACAACACCCACACTCCACCTCTTCATTCCCCTCCACCACCCGCTCCCTCCCCCTCTTCATTCCCCTCCACTACCCGCTCCCTCCTCCTCTTCATTCCCCTCCACCTTCCCCTCCCTCCCCCTCTTCATTCCCCTCCACAATCCCCCTCCCTCCCCCTCTTCATTCCCAACCACCGACGCGTCCCTCCCCCTCTTCTTTCCAGTCCACATCCCCCTCCCTTCCCTTTTCATTCCCCTCCACCAGCCCCTCCCTCCCCCTCTTCATTCCGGTCCAACTCGCCCTCCCTCCCCATTTTCATTCCCCTGGACCTCCACCTCCCTCCCCCGTTTCATTCCCCTCCACCACCCCCTCCCTCCCCCTCTTCATTCCCATCCACAACCCCCACCCTCCCCTCTTCAGTCCCCTCCACCAGCCACTCCCTTCCCCTCTTCATTCCCCTTCACCACCACCTCCCTCCCCCTCTTCATTCCCCACCACCACCCCCTGCCTCCCCCTCTTTATTCCCGTCCACCAACCCCTCCCTCCCCCTCTTCATTCCCCTCCACCTCCACCTCACTACCCCTCTTCATTCCCCTCCACCAACACCTCCCTCCCCTCTTCATTCACCTCCATCGTCCCCACCATCCCCCTCTTCATTACCCTCCACCTCCCCCTCCCTCCCCCTCTTCATTCCCCTCCACAAACCCCTCCCGCCCGCTCTTCATTCCCCTCCACCAGCCCCTCCCTCCCCCTTTTAAATCCCCTCCACTACCCCCTCTCTCCCTCTCCTCCTTCCCCTCCACCACCCCCTCCCACCCCCTCTTCATTCCCATCCACCACTCCCTCCCTCCCCCTCTTCATTTCCCTCCACCTCCCCATCTGTTCCCCTCTTCATCCCCCTACACGTCCCCTCCCTCCTATTCTTCATTACCCTCCACATCCCCCTCCCTCCCACTCTTCATTGTCCTCTACCTCACCCTCCCACCCCCTCTTCATTCCCCTCCACCACCCCCTCCGTCCCACTCTTACTTCACTTCCACCACCCCACCCTCATCCCCTTCATTTCCCTCCACCACCCCACCCTCCCCCTCTTCATTCCCCTCCACAACCCCTTCCCTCTCCCTCTTCATTCCCCTCCACATCCCCCTCCCTCCCCCTTTTCATTCCCCTCCACCACCCGCTCTCTCCCCCTCTTCATTCCCCTCCACCACCCCCTCACTCCCCCTCTTCATTTCCCTCCAACACCCCCTCCTCCCCCCTCTTACTTCCCTTCCACAACCCCTCCCTCATCCTCTTCATTTCCCTCCATCACCCCCTCCCTCCCCCTCTTCATTCCCCTCCACAACACCTTCACTCTCCCTCTTCATTCCCCTCCACCACCCCATCCCACACCCTTATCATTCCCCTGGACCTCCCCCTCCCACCCACTCTTCATTCCTCTCCACATTGCCCTCCCTCCCCCTCTTCATTCCCCTCTGCATCGCCCTCCCTCCCCCAATTCATTCCCCTCCACCACCCCATCCATCACCCTTTTCATTCCACTCCACCACCCCCTCCCTCCCCCTTTTCATTCCCATGGACATCCCCCTCCCTCCACTTCTTCATTCCCCTCCACCAACCGCTCCCACCCCTTTTCACTCGGCTCCACCTCCCCCTCCCTCCCCTTTTCATTCCCCTGGACCTCCCACTCCCTCCCCCTCTTTATTCCCCTCCACCACCCCCTCCCTCCACCTCTTCATTCCCATCCACCAACCCCTCCCTCCTCCTCTTCGTCCCCATCCACGAACCCCACAGTCCCCCTCTTCATTTCCCTCCATCACCCCTCCCTCCCCTCTTCATTCCCATCCACCGCCCCCTCCCTCCCACTCTTCATTCACCTCCACATTGCCCTCCCTCCCCCTCTTCATTCCCCTCCACATCGCCCTCCCTCCCCCAATTCATTCCCCTCCACCACCCCATCCCTCCCCCTCTTCATTCTACTCCACCTCCCCCTCCCTCCCCCTTTTCATTCCCATGGACAACCCCCTCCCTCCACCTCTTCATTTCCCTCCACCACCCGCTCCCACCCCTCTTCATTCTGCTCCACCTCTCCCTCCCTCCCCCTTTTCATTCCCCTGGACCTGCCCCTCCCAACCCCTCTTCATTCCCCTCCACACCCCTTCCCACTCCCTCTTCATTCCCCTCCACTTCCCCCTCCCTCCCCCTTTTCATTCCCCTCCACAATCCCACTCCCCCTCTTCATTCCCCTCCACCACCCGCTCCCTCCCCCTCTTCATTCCCAACCACCGACGCGTCCCTCCCGCTCTTCCTTCCAGTCCACATCCCCCTCCCTTCCCTTCTTCATTCCCCTCCACCAGCCCCTCCCTCCCCCTCTTCATTCCAGTCCAACTCGCCCTCCCTCCCTATTTTCATTCCCCTGGACCTCCACCTCCCTCCCCCACTTCATTCCGCACCACCACCCCCTCCCTCCACCTCTTCATTCCCCTCCACCATCCGCTCCCACCCCTCTTCATTCCGCTCCACCTCTCCATCCCTCCCCCTTTTAATTCCCCTCGACCTCCCCCTGCCTCCCCCTCTTTATTCCCCTCCACCACCCCCTCCCTCCATCTCTTCATTTCCATCCACCATCCCCTCTCTCTCCCTCTTCATTCCCCTCCACCACCCAATCCCTCCTCCTCTTCGTTCCCATCCACAACACCCACACTCCACCTCTTCATTCCCCTCCACCACCCGCTCCCTCCCCCTCTTCATTCCCCTCCACTACCCGCTCCCTCCTCCTCTTCATTCCCCTCCACCTTCCCCTCCCTCCCCCTCTTCATTCCCCTCCACAATCCCCCTCCCTCCCCCTCTTCATTCCCAACCACCGACGCGTCCCTCCCCCTCTTCTTTCCAGTCCACATCCCCCTCCCTTCCCTTTTCATTCCCCTCCACCAGCCCCTCCCTCCCCCTCTTCATTCCGGTCCAACTCGCCCTCCCTCCCCATTTTCATTCCCCTGGACCTCCACCTCCCTCCCCCGTTTCATTCCCCTCCACCACCCCCTCCCTCCCCCTCTTCATTCCCATCCACAACCCCCACCCTCCCCTCTTCAGTCCCCTCCACCAGCCACTCCCTTCCCCTCTTCATTCCCCTTCACCACCACCTCCCTCCCCCTCTTCATTCCCCACCACCACCCCCTGCCTCCCCCTCTTTATTCCCGTCCACCAACCCCTCCCTCCCCCTCTTCATTCCCCTCCACCTCCACCTCACTACCCCTCTTCATTCCCCTCCACCAACACCTCCCTCCCCTCTTCATTCACCTCCATCGTCCCCACCATCCCCCTCTTCATTACCCTCCACCTCCCCCTCCCTCCCCCTCTTCATTCCCCTCCACAAACCCCTCCCGCCCGCTCTTCATTCCCCTCCACCAGCCCCTCCCTCCCCCTTTTAAATCCCCTCCACTACCCCCTCTCTCCCTCTCCTCCTTCCCCTCCACCACCCCCTCCCACCCCCTCTTCATTCCCATCCACCACTCCCTCCCTCCCCCTCTTCATTTCCCTCCACCTCCCCATCTGTTCCCCTCTTCATCCCCCTACACGTCCCCTCCCTCCTATTCTTCATTACCCTCCACATCCCCCTCCCTCCCACTCTTCATTGTCCTCTACCTCACCCTCCCACCCCCTCTTCATTCCCCTCCACCACCCCCTCCGTCCCACTCTTACTTCACTTCCACCACCCCACCCTCATCCCCTTCATTTCCCTCCACCACCCCACCCTCCCCCTCTTCATTCCCCTCCACAACCCCTTCCCTCTCCCTCTTCATTCCCCTCCACATCCCCCTCCCTCCCCCTTTTCATTCCCCTCCACCACCCGCTCTCTCCCCCTCTTCATTCCCCTCCACCACCCCCTCACTCCCCCTCTTCATTTCCCTCCAACACCCCCTCCTCCCCCCTCTTACTTCCCTTCCACAACCCCTCCCTCATCCTCTTCATTTCCCTCCATCACCCCCTCCCTCCCCCTCTTCATTCCCCTCCACAACACCTTCACTCTCCCTCTTCATTCCCCTCCACCACCCCATCCCACACCCTTATCATTCCCCTGGACCTCCCCCTCCCACCCACTCTTCATTCCTCTCCACATTGCCCTCCCTCCCCCTCTTCATTCCCCTCTGCATCGCCCTCCCTCCCCCAATTCATTCCCCTCCACCACCCCATCCATCACCCTTTTCATTCCACTCCACCACCCCCTCCCTCCCCCTTTTCATTCCCATGGACATCCCCCTCCCTCCACTTCTTCATTCCCCTCCACCAACCGCTCCCACCCCTTTTCACTCGGCTCCACCTCCCCCTCCCTCCCCTTTTCATTCCCCTGGACCTCCCACTCCCTCCCCCTCTTTATTCCCCTCCACCACCCCCTCCCTCCACCTCTTCATTCCCATCCACCAACCCCTCCCTCCTCCTCTTCGTCCCCATCCACGAACCCCACAGTCCCCCTCTTCATTTCCCTCCATCACCCCTCCCTCCCCCTCTTCATTCCCCTCCACCAGCCACTCCATACCCCTCTTCATTCCCCTCCACCAACACCGCCCTCCCCCTCTTCATTACCCTCCACGTACCCCTCCCTCCCCCTCTTCATTCCCCTCTACATCGCCCTCCCTCCCCCTATTCATTCCCCTCCACGACCCCATCCATCACCCTTTTCATTCCACTCCACTACCCCCTCCCTCCCCCTTTTCATTCCCATGGACATCCCCCTCCCTCCACCTCTTCATTCCCCTCCACCACCCGCTCCCACCCCTTTTCACTCGGCTCCACTTCCCCCTCCCTCCCCTTTTCATTCCCCTGGAGCTCCCACTACCTCCCCCTCTTTATTCCCCTCCACCACCCCCTCCCTCCACCTCTTCATTCCCATCCACCAACCCCTCCCTCCTCCTCTTCGTCCCCATCCACGACCCCCAACCTCCCCCTCTTCATTTTCCTCCATCACCCCCTCCCTCCGCCTCTTCATTCCCCTCCACGTCTCCCTCCCTCCCCCTCTTCGTTCCCCTCCACAATCCCCATCCGTCCCCTCTTCATTCCCCTCCACCACCCACTCCCTTCTCCTCTTCGTTCCCAACCACCGACCCGTCCCTCCCCCTATTCATTCCAGTCCACATCCCCCTCCCTCCCCTTCTTCATTCCCCTCCACCACCCCCTCCCTCCCCCTCTTCATTCCTTTCCACCTCGCCATCCCTCCCCCTTTTCATTCCCCTGGACCTCCCCCTCCCTCCCCCTTTTCATTCCCCACCACCACACCCACCCTCCCGCTCCTCACCCATCCAGCACCTCCTCCCTCCCCCTCTTCATTCCCCTCCACCAGCCACTCCCTCCCCCGCTTCATTCCCCACCACCAACCCCTCCCTACCCCTCTTCATTCCCCTCCACCAACACCGCCCTCCCCCTCTTCATTCCCCTCCAAGAACCCCTCACTCACGCTCTTCATTCCCCTCCACCACCGCCTCCCTCCCCTTTTTATTCCCCTCCACCACCCCCTCTCTCCCTCTCCTCATTCCCTTCCACCTCCCCCTCCCTCCCCCTCTTCATTCCCCTCCACAATCCCCCTCCCCCCTCTTCATTCCCCTCCACCACCCGCTCCCTCCCCCTCTTCATTCCCAACCACCGACGCCTCCCTCCCCCTCTTCCTTCCAGTCCACATCCCCCTCCCTTCCCTTCTTCATTCCCCTCCACCAGCCCCTCCCTCCCCCTCTTCATTCCGGTCCAACTCGCCCTCCCTCCCCATTTTCATTCCCCTGGACCTCCACCTCCCTCCCCCTTTTCATTCCCCTCCACCGCCCCCTCCCTCCCCCTCTTCATTCCCATCCACCACCCCCCCTCCCCCTCTTCAGTCCCCTCCACCAGCCACTCCCTTCCCCTCTTTATTCCCCTTCACCACCACCTCCTTCCTCCTCTTCATTCCCCACCACCACCCCCTCCCTCCCCCTCTTTATTCCCCTCCGCCAACCCCTCCCTCCCCCTCTTCATTCCCCTCCACCACCACCTCACTACCCCTCTTCATTCCCCTCCACCAACACCTCCCTCCCCTCTTCATTCACCTCCATCATCCCCACCCTCCCCCTCTTCATTACCCTCCACCTACCCCTCCCTCCCCTTCTTCATTCCCCTCCACCTCCCCCACCCTCCCCCTCTTCATTTACCTCCAACACCCCCTCCTCCCCCTCTTTCTTCACTTCCACAACCCCTCCCTCATCCTCTTCATTTCCCTCCATCACCCCCTCCCTCCCCCTCTTCATTCCCCTCCACAACGCCTTCACTCTCCCTCTTCATTCCCCTCCACCACCCCATCCCACACCCTTATCATTCCCCTGGACCTCCCCCTCCCACCCACTCTTCATTCCTCTCCACATTGCCCTCCCTCCCCCTCTTCATTCCCCTCTGCATCGCCCTCCCTCCCCCAATTCATTCCCCTCCACCACCCCATCCATCACCCTTTTCATTCCACTCCACCACCCCCTCCCTCCCCCTTTTCATTCCCATGGACATCCCCCTCCCTCCACCTCTTCATTCCCCTCCACCAACCGCTCCCACCCCTTTTCACTCGGCTCCACCTCCCCCTCCCTCCCCTTTTCATTCCCCTGGACCTCCCACTCCCTCCCCCTCTTTATTCCCCTCCACCACCCCCTCCCTCCACCTCTTCATTCCCATCCACCAACCCCTCCCTCCTCCTCTTCGTCCCCATCCACGAACCCCACAGTCCCCCTCTTCATTTCCCTCCATCACCCCCTCCCTCCCCCTCTTCATTCCCCTCCACCAGCCACTCCATACCCCTCTTCATTCCCCTCCACCAACACGGCCCTCCCCCTCTTCATTACCCTCCACCTACCCCTCCCTCCCCCTCTTCATTCCCCTCTACATCGCCCTCCCTCCCCCTATTCATTCCCCTCCACGACCCCATCCATCACCCTTTTCATTCCCCTCCACGACCCCATCCATCACCCTTTTCATTCCACTCCACCACCCCCTCCCTCCCCCTTTTCATTCCCCTGGACCTCCCACTCCCTCCCGCTCTTTATTCCCCTCCACCACCCCCTCCCTCCACCTCTTCATTCCCATCCACCAACCCCTCCCTCCTCCTCTTCGTCCCCATCCACGACCCCCAACCTCCCCCTCTTCATTTCCCTCCATCACCCCCTCCCTCCGCCTCTTCATTCCCCTCCACGTCTCCCTCCCTCCCCCTCTTCGTTCCCCTCCACAATCCCCATCCGTCCCCTCTTCATTCCCCTCCACCACCCACTCCCTCCCCCTCTTCATTCCCCACCACCAACCCCTCCCTACCCCTCTTCATTCCCCTCCACCAACACCGCCCTCCCCCTCTTCATTCCCCTCCAAGAACCCCTCACTCCCGCTCTTCATTCCCCTCCACCACCGCCTCCCTCCCCTTTTTATTCCCCTCCACCACCCCCTCTCTCCCTCTCCTCATTCCCTTCCACCTCCCCCTCCCTCCCCCTCTTCATTCCCATCCACCACTTCCTCCCTCCCCCTCTTCATTCCCCTCCACAATCCCCCTCCCCCCTCTTCATTCCCCTCCACCACCCGCTCCCTCCCCCTCTTCATTCCCAACCACCGACGCCTCCCTCCCCCTCTTCCTTCCAGTCCACATCCCCCTCCCTTCCCTTCTTCATTCCCCTCCACCAGCCCCTCCCTCCCCCTCTTCATTCCGGTCCAACTCGCCCTCCCTCCCCATTTTCATTCCCCTGGACCTCCACCTCCCTCCCCCTTTTCATTCCCCTCCACCGCCCCCTCCCTCCCCCTCTTCATTCCCATCCACCACCCCCACCCTCCCCCTCTTCAGTCCCCTCCACCAGCCACTCCCTTCCCCTCTTCATTCCCCTTCACCACCACCTCCTTCTCCCTCTTCATTCCCCACCACCACCCCCTCCCTCCCCCTCTTTATTCCCCTCCGCCAACCCCTCCCTCCCCCTCTTCATTCCCCTCCACCACCACCTCACTACCCCTCTTCATTCCCCTCCACCAACACCTCCCTCCCCTCTTCATTCACCTCCATCATCCCCACCCTCCCCCTCTTCATTACCCTCCACCTACCCCTCCCTCCCCTCTTCATTCCCCTCCACAAACCCCTCCCTCCCGCTCTTCATTCCCCTCCACCAGCCCCTCCCTCCCCTTTTGATTCCCCTCCAGCACCCCCTCTCTCCCTCTCCTCATTCCCCTCCACCACCCCCTCCCTCCCCCTCTTCATTCCCATCCACCACTCCCTCCCTCCCCCACTTCATTTCCCTCCACCTCCCCATCCGTCCCCCTCTTCATCCCCCTACACGTCCCCTCCCTCCCCTTCTTCATTCCCCTCCACCTCCCCCACCCTCCCCCTCTTCATTTACCACCAACACCCCCTCCTCCCCCTCTTTCTTCACTTCCACAACCCCTCCCTCATCCTCTTCATTTCCCTCCATCACCCCCTCCCTCCCCCTCTTCATTCCCCTCCACAACACCTTCACTCTCCCTCTTTATTCCCCTCCACCACCCCATCCCACACCCTTATCATTCCCCGGGACCTCCCCCTCCCACCCACTCTTCATTCCTCTCCACATTGCCCTCCCTCCCCCTCTTCATTCCCCTCTGTATCGCCCTCCCTCCCCCAATTCATTCCCCTCCACCACTCCATCCATCACCCTTTTCATTCCACTCCACCACCCCCTCCCTCCCCCTTTTCATTCCCATGGACATCCGCCTCCCTCCACCTCTTCATTCCCCTCCACCAACCGCTCCCACCCCTTTTCACTCGGCTCCACCTCCCCCTACCTCCCCTTTTCATTCCCCTGGACCTCCCACTCCCTCCCCCTCTTTATTCCCCTCCACCACCCCCTCCCTCCACCTCTTCATTCCCATCCACCAACCCCTCCCTCCTCCTCTTCGTCCCCATCCACGAACCCCACAGTCCCCCTCTTCATTTCCCTCCATCACCCCCTCCCTCCGCCTCTTCATTCCCCTCCACCGCTCCCTCCCTCCCCCTCTTCTTTCCCCTCCACAATCCCCATCCCTCCCCTCTTCATTCCCCTCCACCACCCACTCCCTTCTCCTCTTCGTTCCCAACCACGGACCCGTCCCTCCCCCTATTCATTCCATTCCACATCCCCCTTACTCCCCTTCTTCATTCCCCTCCACCACCCCCTCCCTCCCCCTCTTCATTCCTTTCCACCTCGCCCTCCCTCCCCCTTTTCATTCCCCTGGACCTCCCCCTTCCTCCCCCTTTTCATTCCCCACCACCACACCCACCCTCCCGCTCCTCACCCATACAGCACCTCCAACTCCCCCTCTTCGTTCCCCTCCACCAGCCACTCCCTCCCCCTCTTCATTCCCCACCACCAACCCCCCCCTACCCCTCTTCATTCCCCTCCACCAACACCGCCCTCCACCTCTTCATTACCCTCCACCTCCCGCTCCCTCCCCCTCTTCATTCCCCTCCACCTCCCCATCCGTCCCCCTCTTCATCCCCCTACACGTTCCCTCCCTCCCCTTCTTCATTCCCCTCCACCTCCCCCTCCCTCCCACACTTCATTCTCCTCTACCTCCCACTTCCACCCCCTTTTCATTCCCCTCCACCACCCGCTCTCTCCCCCTCTTCATTCCCCTCCACCACTGTCTCCCTCCCCCTCTTCATTCCCCTCCACCACCCCCTCCTTCCCCCTCTTACTTCACTTACACAACACATCCCTCATCCTCTTCATTTCCCTCCATCACCCCCTCCCTCCCCCTCTTCATTCCCCTCCACAAACCCTTCACTCTCCCTCTTCATTCCCCTCCACCACCCCATCCCACACCCTTATCATTCCCCTGGACCTCCCCCTCCCACCCACTCTTCATTCCTCTCCACATTGCCCTCCCTCCCCCTCTTCATTCCCCTCCACATCGCCCTCCCTCCCCCAATTCATTCCCCTCCACCACCCCATCCATCCCCCTTTTCTTTCCACTCCACCTCCCCCTCCCTCCCCCTTTTCATTCCCATGGACATCCCCCTCCCTCCACCTCTTCATTTCCCACCACCACCCGCTCCCTCCACCTCTTCATTCCCATCCACCACCCCCTCCCTCCTCCTCTTCGTTCCCCTCCACAATCCCCATCCCTCCCCTCTTCATTCCCCTCCACCACCCACTCCCTTCTGCTCTTCGTTCCCAACCACCGACCCGTCCCTCCCCCTCTTCATTCAAGTCCACATCCCCCTCCCTCCCCTTCTTCATTTCCCTCCACCACCCCCTCGCTCCCCCTCTTCATTCCGTTCCACCTCGCCCTCCCTCCCAATTTTCATTCCCCTGGACCTCTCCCTCCCTCCCCCTTTTCATTCCCCACCACCACACCCACCCTCCCGCTCCTCACCCATGCAGCACCCCCTCCCTGCCCCTCTTCATTCCCCTCGACCAGCCACTCCCTCCCCCTCTTCATTCCCCACCACCACCCCCATCCCTACCCCTCTTCATTCCCCTACACCAACACCGCCCTCCCCCTCTTCATTACCCTCCACCTCCCCTCCCTCCCCCTCTTCATTCCCCTCCAAGAACCCCTCACTCCCGCTCTTCATTCCCCTCCACCACCGCCTCTTTCCCCTTTTGATTCCCCTCCACCACCCCGTCTCTCCCTCTGCTCATTTCCCTCCACCTCCACCTCCCTCCCCCTCTTCATTCCCATCCACCACTCCCTCCCTCCCCCTCTTCATTTCCCTCCATCTCCCCATTCGTCCCCCTCTTCATCCCCCTACACCTCCCCTAGCTCCCTTTCTTCATTATCGCCACCTCTCTCTCCCTCCCACTCTTCATTCTCCTCCACCACCCCCTCCCTCCCCTATTCTTTCCCCTCCACCACCCCCTCCTTCCCCCTCTTACTTCCCTTCCACAACCCCTCGCTCATCCTCTTCATTTTCCTCCACCACCCCCTCCCTCCCCCTCTTCATTCCCCTCCACAACCCCTTCCCTCTCCCTCTTCATTCCCCTCCACTTCCCCCTCCCTCCCCCTTTTCATTCCCCTCCACAACTCGCTCTCTCCCCCTTTTCATTCCCATCCACCACCCCATCCCACACCCTTATCATTTCCCTGGACCTGCCCCTCCCAACCCCTCTTCATTCCCCTCCACAAAACTACTCACTCCCCTCTTCATTCCCATCCACCTCCCGCTCCCTCCCACTCTTCATTCCCCTCCACATTGCCCTCCCTCCCAATCTTCATTCCCCTCCACATCGCCCTCCCTCCCCAATTCATTCCCATCCAACAGCCCATCCCTCCCCCTCTTCATTCCTCTCCACCTCCACCTACCTCCCCCTTTTCATTCCCATGGACAACCCCCTCCCTCCACCTCTTCATTACCCTCCACCAACCGCTCCCATCCCTCTTCATTCCGCTCCACCTCTCCCTCCCTCCCCCTTTTCATTCCCCTGGACCTCTCCCTCCCTCCCCGTCTTTATTCCCCTCCACATCGCCCTCCCTCCTCCTTTTCATTCCCCTCCACCTCCCCCTCCCTCCCCCTCTTCATTCCCCTCCACAAACACCCTCCCCCCTATTCATTCCCCTCCACAACCCCCTCCATCCCCCTCTTCATTCCCAACCACCGACCCGTCCGTCCCCCTCTTCCTTCCAGTCCACATCCCCCTCCCTCCCATTCTTCATTCCCCTCCACCTCCCCCTCCCTCCCCTCTTCATTCCTGTCTAACTCGCCCTCCCTCTCCCTTTTCATTCCCCTGGACCTCCCCCTCCCTCTCACTTTTCATTCCCCTCCACCACCCCCTCCCTCCCCCTCTTCATTCCCATCCACCACCCCCACCCTTCCCCTCTTCATTCCCCTCCACCAGCCAATCCCTTCCCCTCTTCATACACCTTCTCCACCACCTCCCTCCCCCTCTTCATTCCCCTCCACCAACCTCTCCCTCCCCCTCTTCATTCCCCTACACCTCCCCCTCCCTCCGCCTCTTCATTACCCTCCACCTCCCCCTCCCTCCCCCTTTTGATTCCCCTCCACCACCCCCTCTCTCCCTCTCCTCATTCCCCTCCACCACCCCCTCCCTCCCCCTCTTCATTCCCATCCACCACTCCCTCCCTCCCCCTCTTCATTTCCCTCCACTCCCCATCCGTCCCCCTCTTCAACCCCCTACACCTCACCTCCCTCCCCTTCTTGATTCCCCTCCACCTACCCCTCCCTCCCACTCTTCATTCTCCTCCACCTCCCCCTCCCTCATCCTCTTCATTTCCCTCCAACACCCCTCAATCCCCCTCTTCATTGCCCTACACAACCCCTTGCCTCTCCCTCTTCATTCCCCTCCACATCCCCCTCCCTCCCGCTTTTCATTCCCCTCCACCACCCGCTCTCTCCCCCTCTTCATTCCCATCCACCACCCCATCCCACACCCTTATCATTCCCCTGGACCTCCCCCTCCCAACCCCTCTTCATTCCCCTCCACAAAACCCCTCCCTCCCCTCCTCATTCCCATCCACCACCCCCTCCCTCCCACTCTTCATTGCCCTCCACATTGCCCTCCCTCCCCCTCTTCATTCCCCTCCACATCGCCCTCCCTCCCCAATTCATTCCCCTCCACCACCCCATCCCTCCCCCTCTTCATTCCACCCCACCTCCACTCCCTCCCCCTTTTCATTCCCATGGACATCCCCCTCCCTCCACCTCTTCATTCCCCTCCACCACCCGCTGCCACCCCTCTTCATGCGGCTCCACCTCCCTCTCCCTCCCCTTTTCATTCCCCTGGACCTGCCCCTCCCTCCCCCTCTATATTCCCCTCCACCACTCCCTCCCTCCACCTCTTCATTCCCCTCCAGCACCCCCTCCCTCCTCCTCTTCATTCCCATCCACCACCCCCACACTCCCCCTCTTCATTCCCCTCCACCACCCCCTCCCTCCCCCTCTTCATTCCCCCTCCACCTCCCCCTCCCTCACTGTCTTCATTCCCGTCCACCAGCCCCTCCCTCCCCCTCTTCATTCCCCTTGATCACCCCCTCCCTCCTCCTTTTCGTTGCCATCCACCACCCCATCCCACACCCTTATAATTACCCTGGACCTGCCCCTCCCAACCCCTCTTCATTCCCCTCCACCAACCGCTCCCACACCACTTCATTCCGCTCCACCTCTCCCTCCCTCCCCCTTTTCATTCCCCTGGACCTCCCACTCCCTCCCCCACTTTATTCCCCTCCACCACCCCTCCCTCCACCTCTTCATTCCCATCCACCACCCCTTCCGTCACCCTCTTCATTCCCCTCCACCAACCCCTCCCTCCTCCTCTTCGTTCCCATCCACCACCCCCACATCCCCCTCTTCATTCCCCACCACAACCCCCTCACTCCCCCTCTTCATTCCCCTCAACTACCCGCTCCCTCCTCCTTTTCTTTCCCTTCCACCTCCCCCTCCCTCCCCCTCTTCATTCCACTCCACAATCCCCCTCCCACCTCTTCATTCCCCTCCACCACCCCCTCCCTCCCCCTCTTCATTCCCAACCACCGACCAATCCGTCCCCCTCTTCCTTCCAGTCCACATCCCCCTCCCTCCCCTTCTTCATTCCCCTCCACCACTCCCTCCCCTCTTCATTCCTGTCTAACTCGCCCTCCCTCCCCCTTTTAATTCCCACGGACCTCCCCCTCCCTCCCCCTTTTCATTCCCCTCCACCACCCCCTCCCTCCCCCTCTTCATTCCCATCCACCACCTCCACCCTCCCCCTCTTCATTCCCCTCCACCAGCCACTCACTTCCCCTCTTCATACCCCTTCACCACCACCTCCCTCCCCCTCATCATTCCCCACCACCACCCCCTCCCTCCCCCTCTTCATTCCCCTCCACCTCCCCCTACCTCCCCCTCTTCATTCCCCTCCACCAACACCTCCCTCCCCTCTTCATTCACCTCCATTAACCGCACCCTCCCCCTCTTCATTACCCACCACCTCCCCCTCCCTCCCCCTCTTCATTCCCCTCCACCAACCCCTCCCACCCGCTCTTCATTCCCCTCGACCAGCCCCTCCCTTCCCCTTTTGTTTTCCCTCCACCACCCCCTCTCTCCATCTCCTCATTCCCTTCCACCACCCCCTCCCTCCCCCTCTTCATTTCCCTCCACCTCCCCATCCGTCCCCCTCTTCATCCCCCTATACCTCCCCTCCCTCCCCTTCTTCATTCTCCTCCACCTCCCTCCCACTCTTCATTCTCCTCCACCTCCCCCTCCCTCCCTATCTTCATTCCCCTCCACCACCCCCTCCTTCCCCCTCTTTCTTCCCTTCCACCACCACTCCCTCATCCTCTTCATTTCCCTCCACCACCCCTCAATCCCCCTCTTCATTCCCCTCCACAACCCCTTCCCTCTCCCTCTTCATTCCCCTCCACATCCCCCTCCCTCCCCCTTTTCATTCCCCTCCACCACCCGCTCTCTCCCCGTCTTCATTCCAATCCACCACCCCATCCCACACCCTTATCATTCCCTTGGACCTCCCCCTCCCAATCCCTCTTCATTCCCCTCCAAATTGCCCACACTCCCCCTCTTCATTCCCCTCCACATCGCCCTCCCTCCCCAATTCATTCCCCTCCACCACCCCATCCCTCCCCCTCTTCATTCCACTCCACCTCCCCCTCCCTCCCCCTTTTCATTCCCATGGACATCCCCCTCCCTCCCACTCTTCATTCTCCTCTACCTCCCCCTCCCACCCCCTCTTCATTCCCCTCCACCACCCCCTCCGTCCCACTCTTACTTCACTTCCACCACCCCACCCTCATCCTCTTCATTTCCCTCCACCACCCCTCCCTCCCCGTCTTCATTCCCCTCCACAACCCCTTCCCTCTCCCTCTTCATTCCCCTCCACCACCCCCTCCCTCCCCCTCTTCATTTCCCTCCATCACCCCCTCCACCCCCCTCTTACTTCACTTCCACAACCCCTCTCTCATCCTCTTCATTTCCCTCCATCACCCCCTCCCTCCCCCTCTTCATTCCCCTCCACAACACCTTCACTCTCCCTCTTCATTCCCCTCCACCACCCCATCCCACACCCTTATCATTCCCCTGGACCTCCCCCTCCCACCCACTCTTCATTCCTCTCCACATTGCCCTCCCTCCCCCTCTTCATTCGCCTCTACATCGCCCTCCCTCCCCCAATTCATTCCCCTCCACCACCCCATCCATCACCCTTTTCATTCCACTCCACCACCCCCTCCCTCCCCCTTTTCATTCCCATGGATATCCCCCTCCCTCCACCTCTTCAATCCCCTCCACCACCCGCTCCCACCCCTTTTCACTCGGCTCCACTTCCCTTTCCCTCCCCTTTTCATTCCCCTGGACCTCCCACACCCTCCCCCTCTTTATTCCCCTCCACCACCCCCTCCCTCCACCTCTTCATTCAATTCCACCACCCCCTCCCTCCTCCTCTTCGTCCCCATCCACGACACACACACTCCACCTCTTCATTTCCCTCCATCACCCCCTCCCTCCGCCTCTTCATTCCCCTCCACCTCTCCCTCCCTCCCCCTCTTCGTTCCCCTCCACAATCCCCATCCCTCCGCTCTTCATTCCCCTCCACCTCCCACTCCCTTCTCCTCTTCGTTCCCAACCACCGACCCGTCCCTCCCCCTATTCATTCCAGTCCACATCCCCCTCCCTCACCTTCTTCATTCCCCTCCACCACCCCCTCCCTCCCCCTCTTCATTCCTTTCCACCTCGCCCTCCCTCCCCCTTTTCATTCCCCTGGACATCCCCCTCCCTCCCCCTTTTCATTCCTCACCACCACACACACCCTCCCGCTCCTCACCCATCCAGCACCCCCTCCCTACCCCTCTTCATTCCCCTCCACCAGCCACCCCCTCCCCCTCTTCATTCCCCACCACCAAGCCCTCCCTACCCCTCTTCATTCCCCTCCACCAACACCGCCCTCCCCCTCTTCATTCCCCTCCACCTCCCCCTCCCTCCCCCTCTTCATTCCCCTCCAAGAACCCCTCACTCCCGCTCTTCATTCCCCTCCACCACCGCCTCCCTCCCCTTTTGATTCCCCTCCACCACCCCCTCTCTCCCTCTCCTCATTCCCTTCCACCTCCCCCTCCCTCCCCCTCTTCATTCCCATCCACCACTTCCTCCCTCCCCCTCTTCATTCCCTCCACAATCCCCCTCCCCCCTCTTCATTCAACTCTACCACCCCCTCCCTCCCCCTCTTCATTCCCAACCACCGACGCGTCCCTCCCCCTCTTCCTTCCAGTCCACATCCCCCTCCCTTCCCTTCTTCATTCCCCTGCACCAGCCCCTCCCTCCCCCTCTTCATTCCGGTCCAACTCGCCCTCCCTCCCCATTTTCATTCCCCTGGACCTCCACCTCCCTCCCCCATTTCATTCCCCTCCACCACCCCCTCCCTCCCCCTCTTCATTCCCATCCACCACCCCCACCCTCCCCTTCTTCATTCCCCTCCACCACCCGCTCTCTCCCCCTCTTCATTCCCCTCCACCACCCCCTCCCTCCCCCTCTTCATTCCCCTCCACCACCCGCTCCTTCCCCCTCTTACTTCACTTACACAACACATCCCTCATCCTCTTCATTTCCCTCCATCACCCCCTCCCTCCCCTCTTCATTCCCCTCCACAACCCCTTCACTCTTCCTCTTCATTCCCCTCCACCACCCCATCCCACACCCTTATCATTCCCCTGGACCTCCCCCTCCCACCCACTCTTCATTCCTCTCCACATTGCCCTCCCTCCCCCTCTTCATTCCCCTCCACATCGCCCTCCCTCCCCCAATTCATTCCCCTCCACCACCCCATCCATCCCCCTTTTCTTTCCACTCCACCTCCCCCTCCCTCCCCCTTTTCATTCCCATGGACATCCCCCTCCCTCCACCTCTTCATTCCCCTCCACCACCCGCTCCCTCCACCTCTTCATTCCCATCCACCACCCCCTCCCTCCGCCTCTTCATTCCCCTTCACCTCTCCCTCCCGCCCCCTCTTCGTTCCCCTCCACAATCCCCATCCCTCCCCTCTTCATTCCCCTCCACCACCCACTCCCTCCCCTTCTTCATTCCCCTCCACCACCCCATCCCTCCCCCTCTTCATTCCGTTCCACCTCGCCCTCCCTCCCCCTTTTCATTCCCCTGGACCTCCCCCTCCCTCCCCCTTTTCATTCCCCACCACCACACCCACCCTCCCGCTCCTCACCCATCCAGTACCCCCTCCCTCCCCCTCTTCATTCCCCTCCACCAGCCACTTCCTCCCCCTCTTCATTCCACACCACCACCCCCTCCCTACCCCTCTTCATTCCCCACCACCAACACCGCCCCCCACCTCTTCATTACCCTCCACCTCCCCCTCCCTCCCCCTCTTCATTCCCCTCCAAGAGACCCTCACTCCCGCTCTTCATTCCCCTACACCACCGCCTCCTTCTCCTTTTGATTCCCCTCCACCTCTCTCTCCCTCCCACTCTTCATTCTCCTCCACCACCCCCTCCCTCCCCTTTCCTTCACCCTCCACCACCCCCTCCTTCCCCCTCTTACTTCTCTTCCACCACCCCTCCCTCATTCTCTTCATTTTCCTCCACCACCCCCTCCCTCCCCCTCTTCATTCCCCTCCACAACCCCTTCCCTCTCCCTCTTCATTCCCCTCCACTTCCCCCTCCCTCCCCCTTTTCATTCCCCTCCACAACCCGCTCTCTCCCCCTTTTCATTCCAATCCACCACCCCATCCCACACCCCTATCATTCCCCTGGACCTGCCCCTCCCAAACCCTCTTCATTCCCCTGCACACAACCACTCCCTCCCCTCTTCATTCCCATCCACCACCCGCTCCCTCCCACTCTTCATTCCCCTCCACATTGCCCTCCCTCCCACTCTTCATTCCCCTCCACATCGCCCTCCCTCCCCAATTCATTCCCATCCACCACCCCATCCCTCCCCCTCTTCATTCCTTTCCACCTCCACCTCCCTCCCCCTTTTCATTCCCATGGACAACCCCCTCCCTCCACCTCTTCATTACCCTCCACCAACCGCTCCCATCCCTCTTCATTCCGCTCCACCTTTCCCTCCCTCCGCCTTTTCATTCCCCTGGACTTCTCCCTCCCTCCCCCTCTTTATTCCCCTCCACATTGCCCTCCCTCCTCCTCTTCATTCCCCTCTCCCTCCCCCTCCCTCCCCCTCTTCATTCCCCTCCACACACCCCCTCCCCCCTCTTCATTCCCCTCCACAACCCCCTCCATCCCTTTCTTCATTCCCCTCCACCTCCCCCTCCCTCCCCTCTTCATTCCTGTATAACTCGCCCTCCCTCTCCCTTTTCATTCCCCTCCACCACCCCCTCCCTCCCCCTCTTCATTCCCATCCACCAACCCCACCCTTCCCCTCTTCATTCCCCTCCACCAGCCAATCCCTTCCCCTCTTCATATACCTTCTCCACCACCTCCCTCCCCCTCTTCATTCCCCACCACCACACCCTCCCTCCCCCTCTTCATTCCCCTCCACCAACCCCTCCCTCCCCCTCTTCATTCCCCTCCACCGCCCCCTCCCTCCCCCTCTTCATTACCCTCCACCTCGCCCTCCCTCCCCCTCTTCATTCCCCTCCACCAACCCCTCCCGCCCGCTCTTCGCTCCCCTCCACCAGCCCCTCCCTCCCCCTCTTCATTTCCCTCCATTCCCCATCCGTCCCCCTCTTCAACCCCCTACACCTCCCCTCCCTCCCCTTCTTCATTCCCCTCCACCTACCCCTCCCTCCCACTCTTCATTCTCCTCCACCTCCCCCTCCCTCCCCCTCTTCATTTCCCTCCACCACCCCCTCCTTCCCCCTCTTACTTCCCTTCCACCACCCCTCCCTCATCCTCTTCATTCCCCTACACAACCCCTTGCCTCTCCCTCTTCATTCCCCTCCACATCCCCCTCCCTCCCCCTTTTCATTCCCCTCCACCACCCGCTCTCTCCCCCTCTTCATTCCCATCCCCCACCCCATCCCACACCCTTATCATTCCCCTGGACCTCCTCCACCCAACCCCTCTTCATTCACCTCCACAAAACCCCTCCCTCCCCTCCTCATTCCCATCCACCACCCCCTCCCTCCCACTCTTCATTCCCCTCCACATTGTCCTCCCTCCCCCTCTTCATTCCCCTCCACATCGACCTCCCTCCCCAATTCATTCCCCTCCACCACCCCATCCCTCCCCCTCTTCATTCCACCCCACCTCCCACTCCCTCCCCCTTTTCATTCCCATGGACATCCCCCTCCCTCCACCTCTTCATTCCCCTCCACCACCCGCTGGCACCCCTCTTCATACGGCTCCACCTCCCCCTCCCTCCCCCTTTTCATTCCCCTGGACCTGCCCCTCCCTCCCCCTCTATATTCCCCTCCACCACTCCCTCCCTCCACCTCTTCATTCCTCTCCACCACCCCCTCCCTCCTCCTCTTCGTTCCCATCCACCACCCCCACATTCCCCCTCTTCATTCCCCTCCACCACCCCCACCCTCCCCCTCTTCATTCCCCCTCCACCTCCCCCTCCCTCACTGTCTTCATTCCCGTCCACCAGCCCCTCCCTCCCCCTCTTCATTCCCCTTCATCACCCCCTCCCTCCTCCTTTTCCTTGCCATCCACCACCCCATCCCACACCCTTATCATTCCCCAGGACCTGCCCCTCCCAACCCCTCTTCATTCCCCTCCACAAAACCACTTCCTCCCCTCTTCATTCCCATCCACATCGCCCTCCCTCCCCCAATTCATTCCCCTGCACCACCCCATCCCTCCCCCTCTTCATTCCACTCCACATCCCCCTCCCTCCCCCTTTTCATTGCCATGGACAACCCCCTCCCTATAACTCTTCATTCCCCTCCACCAACCGCTCCCACACCTCTTCATTCCGCTCCACCTCACCCTCCCTCCCTCCCCCTTTTCATTCCCCTGGACCTCCCACTTCCTCCCCCTCTTTATTCCCCTCCACCACCCCTCACTCCACCTCTTCATTCCCATCCACCACCCCTTCCGTCACCCTCTTCATTCCCCTCCACCAACCCCTCACTCCTCCTCTTCGTTCCCATCCACCACCCCCACATCCCCCTCTTCATTCCCCACCACAACCCCCTCACTCCCCCTCTTCATTCCCCTCCACTACCGGCTCCCTCCTCCTCTTCTTTCCCTTCCACCACCCCCTCCCTCCCCCTCTTCATTCCCAACCACCGACCAATCCGTCCCCCTCTTCCTTCCATTCCACATCCCCCTCCCTCCCCTCTTCATTCCGGTCTAACTCGCCCTCCCTCCCCCTTTTAATTCCCCTGGACCTCCCCCTGCCTCCCCCTTTTCATTCCCCTCCACCACCCCCTCCCTCCCCCTCTTCATTCCCATCCACCACACCCACCCTCCCCCTCTTCATTCCCCTCCAACAGCCACTCACTTCCCCTCTTCATACCCCTTCACCACCACCTCCCTCCCCCTCTTCATTCCCTACCACCATCCCCTCCCTCCCCCTCTTCATTTCCCTCCACCTCCCCCTCCCTCCCCCTCTTCATTACCCTCCACCTCCCCCTCCCTCCCCCTCTTCATTCCCCTCCACCAACTCCTCGCACCCGCTCTTCATTCCCCTCCACCAGCCCCTCCCTTCCCCTTTTGATTTCCCTCCACCACCCCCTCTCTCCATCTCCTCATTCCCCTCCACCACCCCTCAATCCCCCTCTTCATTCCCCTCCACAACCCCTTCCCTCTCCCTTTTCATTCCCCTCCACATCCCCCTCCCTCCCCCTTTTCATTCCCCTCCACCACCCGCTCTCTCCCCGTCTTCATTCCAATCCACCACCCCATCCCACACCCTTATCATTCCCTTGGACCTCCCCCTCCCAACCCCTCTTCATTCCCCTCCACAAAACCCCTCCCTCCCCTCCTCATTCCCATCCACCACCCTCTCCCTCCCACTCTACATTCCCCTCCAAATTGCCCACACTCCCCCTCTTCATTCCCCTCCACATCGCCCTCCCTCCCCCAATTCATTCCCCTCCACCACCCCATCCCTCTCCCTCTTCATTCCACTCCACCTCCCCCTCCCTCCCCCTTTTCATTCCCATGGACATCCCCCTCCCTCCACCTCTTCATTCCCCTCCACCACCCGCTGCCACCCCTCTTCATTCCCCTCCACCACCCCCTCCCTCCCCCTCTTCATTCCCCTCCACTACCCGCTCCCTCCTCCTCTTCATTCCCCTCCACCTCCCCCTCCCTCCCGCTCTTCATTCCCCTCCACAATCCCCCTCCCCCCTCCTCATTCCCCTCCACCACCCCCTCCCTCCCCCGCTTCATTCCCAACCACCAGCCCCTCCCTCCCCCTCTTCATTCCGGTCCACCTCGCCCTCCCTCCCCCTTTTCATTTCCCTGGACCTCCCCCTCCCTCCCCCTTTTCATTCACCACCACAACCACCCTCCCGCTCCTCACCCATCCAGCACCCAATCCCTCCCCCTCTTCATTCCCCTCCACCAGCCACTCCCTCCCCCTCTTCGTTCCCCACCACCAACCCCTCCCTAACCCTCTTCATTCCCCTCCACCAACAACGCCCTCCCCCTCTTCATTACCCTCCACCTACCCCTCCCTCCCCCTCTTCATTGCCCTCCAAGAACCCCTCACTCCCGCTCTTCATTCCCCTCCACCACCGCCTCCCTCCCCTTTTGATTCCCCTCCACCACCCCCTCTCTCCCTCTCCTCATTCCCTTCCACCTCCCCCTCTTCATTCCCATCCACCACTTCCTCCCTCCCCTCTTCATTCCCCTCCACATTCCCCCTCCCCCTCTTCATTCCCCTCCACCACCCCCTCCCTCCCCCTCTTCATTCCCAACCACCGACGCGTCCCTCCCCCTCTTCCTTCCAGTCAACATCCCCCTCCATTCCCTTCTTCATTCCCCTCCACCAGCCCCTCCCTCCACCTCTTCATTCCGGTCCAACTCGCCCTCCCTCCCCATTTTCATTCCCCTGGACCTCCACCTCCCTCCCCCTTTTCATTCCCCTCCACCACCCCCTCCCTCCCCCTCTTCATTCCCATCCACCACCCCCACCCTCCCCCTCTTCAGTCCCCTCCACCAGCCACTCCCTTCCCCTCTTCATTCCCCACCACCACCCCCTCCCTCCCCCTCTTTATTCCCCTCCACCAACCCCTCCCTCCCCCTCTTCATTCCCCTCCACCACCACCTCACTAACCCTCTTCATTCCCCTCCACCAACACCTCCCTCCCTTCTTCATTCACCTCCATCATCCCCACCCTCCCTCTCTTCAGTACCCTCCACCTACCCCTCCCTCCCCCTCTTCATTCACCTCCACAAACCCCTCCCTCCCGCTCTTGATTCCCCTCCACCAGCCCCTCCCTCCCCCTTTTGATTCCCCTCCAGCACCCCCTCTCTCCCTCTCCTCACTCCCCTCCACCACCCCCTCCCTCCCCCTCTTCATTCCCATCCACCACTCCCTCCCTCCCCCTCTTCATTTCCCTCCACCTCCCCATCCGTCCCCCTCTTCATCCCCCTGCACGTCCCCTCCCTCCCCTTCTTCATTCCCCTCCACCTCGCCCTCCCTCCCACTCTTCATTCTCCTCTACCTCCCACTCCCACCCCCTCTTCATTCCCCTCCACCACCCCCTCCGTCCCCCTCTTACTTCACTTCCACCACCCCTCCCTCATCCTCTTCATTTCCCTCCACCACCCCTCCCTCCCCCTCTTCATTCCCCTCCACAACCCCTCCCCTCTCCCTCTTCATTCCCCTCCACATCCCCCTCCCTCCCCCTTTTTTTCCCATCCTCCACCCGCTCTCTCCCCCTCTTCATTCCCATCCACCACCCCCTCCCTCCCCCTCTTCATTCCCCTCCACCACCCCCTCCTTCCCCCTCTTACTTCACTTCCACAACACATCCCTCATCCTCTACATTTCCCTCCATCACCCCCTCCCTCCCCCTCTTCATTCCCCTCCACAACCCCTTCACTATCCCTCTTCATTCCCCTCCACCACCCCATCCCACACCCTTATCATTCCCCTGGACCTCCCCCTCCCACCCACTCCTCATTCCTCTCCACATTGCCCTCCCTCCCCCTCTTCATTCCCCTCCACATCGCCCTCCCTCCCCCAATTCATTCCCCTCCACCACCCCATCCCTCCCCCTTTTCTTTCCACTCCACCTCCCCCTCCCTCCCCCTTTTCATTCCCATGGACATCCCCCTCCCTCCACCTCTTCATTCCCCTCCACCACCCGCTCCCTCCACCTCTTCATTCACATCCACCACCCCCTCCCTCCTCCTCTTCGTCCCCATCCACCACCCGCACACTTCCCCTCTTCATTTCCCACCACCACCCCCTCCCTCCGCCTCTTCATTCCCCTCCACCTCTCCCTCCCTCCCCCTCTTTGCTCCCCTCCACAATCCCCATCCCTCCCCTCTTCATTCCCCTCCACCACCCACTCCCTTCTCCTCTTCGTTCCCAACCACCGACCCCTCCCTCCCCCTCTTCATTCCAGTCCACATCCCCCTCCCTCCCCTTCTTCATTCCCCTCCACCACCCACTCCCTCCCCCTCTTCATTCCGTTCCACCTCGCCCTCCCTCCCCCTTTTCATTCCCCTGGACCTCCCCCTCCCTCCCCCTTTTCATTCCCCACCACCACACCCACCCTCCCGCTCCTCACCCATCCAGCACCCCCTCCCTCGCCCTCTTCATTCCCCTCCACCAGCCACTCCCTCCCCCTCTTCATTCCCCACCACCACCCGCTCCCTACCCCTCTTCATTCCCCTCCACCAACACCGCCCTCCCCCTCTTCATTACCCTCCACCTCCCCCTCCCTCCCCTCTTCATTCCCCTCCAAGAACCCCTCACTCCCGCTCTTCATTCCCCTCCACAACCGCCTCCTTCCCCTTTTGATTCCCCTCCACCACCCCCTCTCGCCCTCTCCTCATTTCCCTCCACATCCCCCTCCCTCCCACTCTTCATTCCCATCCACCACCCCCTCCCTCCCCCTCTTCATTTCCCTCCTCCTCCCCAGACGTCCCCCTCTTCATCCCCCTACATCTCCCCTCCCTCCCTTTCTTCATTCCCCTCCACCTCTCTCTCCCTCCTTCTCTTCATTCTCCTCCACCACCCCCTCCCTCCCCCTATTCTTTCCCCTCCACCACCCCCTCCCTCCCCCTCTTGCTTCCCTTCCACCACCCCTCCCTCATCCTCTTCAGTTTCCTCCACCACCCCCTCCCTCCCCCTCTTCATTCCCCTCCACAACCCCTTCCCTCTCCCTCTTCATTCCCCTCCACTTCCCCCTCCCTCCCCCTTTTCATTCCCCATCCACAACCCGCACTCTCCCCCTTTTCATTCCCATCCACCGCCCCATCCCACACCCCTATCATTCCCCTGGACCTGCCCCTCCCAACCCCTCTTCATTCCCCTCCACAAAACCACTCCCTCCCCTCTTCATTCCCATCCACCACCCGCTCCCTCCCACTCTTCATTCCCCTCCACATTGCCCTCCCTCCCACTCTTCATTCCCCTCCACATCGCCCTCCCTCCCCAATTCATTCCCATCCACCACCCCATCCCTCCCCCTCTTCATTCCTTTCCACCTCCACCTCCCTCCCCCTTTTCATTCCCATGGACAACCCCCTCCCACCACCTCTTCATTACCCTCCACCAACCGCTCCCATCCCTCTTCATTCCGCTCCACCTCTCCCTCCCTCCGCCTTTTCATTCCCCTGGACCTCTCCCTCCCTCCACCTCTTCATTCCCATCCACCACCCCCTCCCTCACCCTCTTCATTCCCCTCCACCACCCCCTCCATCCTCCTCTTCGTTCCCATCCACCACCACGACAATCCCCTCTTCATTCCCCGCCACCACCCCCTCCCTCCCCCTCCTCATTCCCCTCCACTACACTCTCCCTCCTCCTCTTCATTCCCCTCCACCTCCCCCTCCCTCCCCCTCTTCATTCCCCTCCACAAACCCCCTCCCCCCCTCTTCATTCCCCTCCACAACCCCCTCCATCCCCCTCTTCATTCCCAACCACCGACCCGTCCCTCCCCCTCTTCCTTCCAGTCCACATCACCCCCATTCTTCATTCCCCACCACCTACCCCTCCCTCCCCTCTTCATTCCTGTCTAACTCGCCCTCCCTCTCCCTTTTCATTCCCCTGGACCTCCCCCTCCCTCTCCCTTTTCATTCCCCTCCACCACCACCTCCCTCCCCCTCTTCATTCCCATCCACCAACCCCACCCTTCCCCTCTTCATTCCCCTCCACCAGCGAATCCCTCCCCCTCTTCATTCCCCTCCACATCCCCCTCCCGCCCCCTCTTCATTCCCCTCCACCACACCCTCCCTCCCCCTCTTCATTCCCCTCCACCAACCCCTCCCTCCCCCTCTTCATTCCCCTCCACCTCCCCCTCCCTCCCCCTCTTCATTACCCTCCACCTCCCCCTCCCTCCCCCTCTTCATTCCCCTCCACTAACCCCTCCCGCCCGCCCTTCGTTGCGCTCCACCAGCCCCTCCCTCCCCCTTTTGATTCCCCTCCACCACCCCCTCTCTCCCTCTCCTCATTCCCCTCCACCACCCCCTCCCTCCCCCTCTTCATTCCCATCCACCACTCCCTCCCTCCCCCTCTTCATTTCCCTCCACTCCCCATCCGTCTCCCTCTTCAACCCCCTACACCTCCCCTCCCTCCCCTTCTTCATTCCCCTCCACCTACCCCTCCCTCCCACTCTTCATTCTCCTCCTCCTCCCCCTCCCTCCCCCTCTTCATTCCCCTCCACCACCCCCTCCTTCCCCCTCTTACTTCCCTTCCACCACCCATCCCTCATCCTCTTCATTTCCCTCCAACACCCCTCAATCCCCCTCTTCATTCCGCTACACAACCCCTTGCCTCTCCCTCTTCATTCCCCTCCACATCCCCCTCCCTCCCCCTTTTCAATCCCCTCCACCACCCGCTCTCTCCCCCTCTTCATTCCCATCCACCACCCCATCCCACACCCTTATCATTCCCCTGGACCTCCCCCTCCCAACCCCTCTTCATTCCCCTCCACAAAACCCCTCCCTCCCCTCCTCATTCCCATCCACCACCCCCTCCCTCCCACTCTTCATTGCCCTCCACATTGCCCTCCCTCCCCCTCTTCATTCCCCTCCACATCGCCCTCCCGCCCCAATTCATTCCCCTCCACCACCCCATCCCTCCCCCTCTTCATTCCACCCCACCTCCCCCTCCCTCCCCCTTTTCATTCCCATGGACATCCCCCTCCCTCCACCTCTTCATTCCCCTCCACCACCCGCTGCCACCCCTCTTCATACGGCTCCACCTCCCCCTCCCTCCGCCTTTTCATTCCCCTGGACCTGCCCCTCCCTCCCCCTCTATATTCCCCTCCACCACTCCCTCCCTCCACCTCTTCATTCCACTCAACCACCCCCTCCCTGCTCCTCTTCCTTCCCATCCACGACCCCCACACTCCCCCTCTTCATTCCCCTCCACCACCCCCTCCTTCTCCCTCTTCATTCCCCTCCACTACCCGCTCCCTCCTCCTCTTCATTTCCCTCCACCTCCCCATCCCTCCCCCTCTTCATTCCCAACCACCGACGCGTCCCTCCCCTCTTCCTTCCAGTCCACCTCCCGCTCCCTCCCCTCTTCATTCCCCTCCACCAACCCCACCCTCCCCCTCTTCATTCCCCTCCACCGCCCCCTCCCTCCCCCTCTTCATACCCCTCGACGTCCCCCTCCCTCCCCCTCCTCATTCACCTCCACCACACCCTCCCTGCCCCTCTTCTATCTCCTCCACCACCCCCTCCCTCCCCATCTTCATTCCCCTCCACCATCCCCTCCCTCCTCCTCTTCATACCCTTCCACCCCCAACCTCCGTCCCTCTCTTGATTCCCCTCCACCACCTCCTCCCTCCCCTTCTTCATTCCCGTCGTCCACCCCCACCCTCCTTCACTTCATTCCCATCCACCTCACCCTCCCTCCACCTCTTCATTCCCGTCCACCACCCTACCCTCCTTCACTCCATTCCCCTCCACCACCCCTTCCTCCAGCTCTTCATTCTCCCCCACCAACCCCTCCCTCCCCCTCTTCATTCCCCTCCACCTCTCCCTGCCAACCCCTCTTCATTCCCCTCCACCACCCCCCCTTCATTCTCCTCCACCACCCCCTCAGTCCCCATCTTCATTCCCATCCACCTCCCACACGCTCCCCCTCTTCATTCTCGTCCACCACCCCCTACCTCCCCTCTTCATTCCCCTCCACCTCCCCCTCCCTCCCACTCTTCATTCCCCTCCACCACCCCCTCCCTCCCGCTCTTCATTACCCTCCTCTTCCCCCTCCCTCCCCTCTACATTACCCTCCACCTCTCATGCCTGCCCCTCTGCATTCCCCTCCACCACCTCCACCCTCCCCCTCTTCATTCCCCTCCACCACCCCCTCCCTCCCCCGCTTCATTCCCCTCCACCACCCCCACCTCCCCCTTTTCATTCCCCTCCACCATCCCCTCCCACCACCGCTTCATTCCACTCCACCTCCCCCTTCGTCCCTTTCTTCATTCCCCTCCACCACCCCCTCCCTCCGCATCTTCATTCCCCTCCACCTCCCCCTCCCTCCCCCACTTCATTCTCATCCACCACCCCTCCTTCCCCCTTTTCAATCCCAACCACCTCCCCCTCCCAACCCCTCTTCATTCACCTCCACCACCCCCTCCCTCCCCCTCTTCATTCTCCTGCACCTACCCCTCCCTCCCCATCTTCATTCCCCACCACCACCTGCTCCCTCCCCTCTTGATTCATCTCCACCACCCAACCCTCCCCCTCTTCTTTCTCCTCCAACACCACCTCCCTCCCCCTTATCATTCCCTCCACCACCCCATCGCACCCATCTTCATTCCCCTCCACCACCCCCTCCCTCCCCTCTCTTCATTCCACTCCACAGTACCTTTCCTCCCCCTCTTCTTTCTCCTCCACCACCCCTCCCTCCCCATCTTCATTCCCCTCCACCATCCCCTCCCTCCTCCTCTACATTCCCTTCCACCCCCTCCCTCCCTCCCTCCCTTGATTCTCCTCCCCCACCTCCTCCCTCCCCCTCTTCATTCCCGTCGTCCACCCCCACCCTCCTTCACTTCATTCCCATCCACCTCCGCCTCCCTCCCCCTCTTCATTCCCGTCCACCACCCCCACCCTCCTTCACTCCATTCCCCTCAACCACCCCCTCCCTGCAGCTCTTCATTCTCCCCCACCACCCTCTCCCTCCCACTCTTCATTCCCCTCCACCTCCCCCTGCCAAACACTTTTCATTTTCCTCCACCACCCCCTCAGTCCCCATTTTCATTCCCCTCCACCTCCCACTCGCTCCCCCTCTTCATTCTCCTCCATCACCCCCTCCCTCCCCTTCTTCATTCCCCTCCACATCCCCCTCCCTCCCAATCTTCATTCCCCTCCACCACCCCCTCCCTCCCCCTCTTCATTACCCTCCTCCTCCACCTCCCTCCCCCTCTTTATTACCCTCCACCTCTCTCTCCCTGCCCCTATGCATTCCCCTCCACCACGCCCTCCCTCCCCCTCTTCATTCCCCTCCACCACCTACACCATCCCCCTTTTCATTCCCCTCCACCACCCCCTCCCTGCGCCTCTCCATTCCTCTCCACGTACCCTTTCGTCCCTCTCTTCATTCACCTCCACCTCCCCCTCCCTCCCCCCCTTCATTCCCCTCGACTTCACCCTCCCTCCCCCACTTCTTTCTCCTCCACCTCCCCCTCCCTACCCCTCTTCATTCCCATCCACCACCCTTCCCTCCCCCTTTGCATTCCCATCCACATCCCCTTCCCAATCCCTCTTCATTCAACTCAACCAACCCCTCCCTCCCCCTCTTCATTCCCTTCAACCTCCCCCTCCCTCCCCTCTTCATTCCCCTCCACCACACCCTCCCTCGCCCTCTTCATTCTCCTCCACGTCCCCGTCCCTCCCCCTCCTCATTCCCCTCCATCACCCCATCCCACCCCTCTTCATTCCCCTCCACGACACCCTCCCTCCCTCTCTTCATTCCACTCCACCATCCCCTCCCTCCCCCTCTTCTTTCCCCTCCACCACTCCCTCCCTCCCCATCTTCATTCCCATCCACCTCCCTTCCCTCCTCCTCTTCATTCCCATCCACCACCCCCTCCCTCCTTCTCTTCATACCCCTCCACCTACCCCTCCCTCCCCCTCTTCAGTCCCATCCACCACCCCCTCCCTCCTTCTCTTCATACCCCTCCACCTCCCCCTCCCTCCCCCTCTTCTTTCTCCTCCAACACCGCTCCCTCACCCTCTTCATTCCCCTCCACCACCCGCTCCCTCCCCCTCTTCATTCCCCTCCACCACCCCCTCCCTCCCAATCATCATACCAATCCTCCATCCCCCCTCCCCCTCTTCATTCCCATCCACCACAACCTTCCACCCCCTCTTCATTCCCATCGACCTCCCCCTCCCAACCCCTCTTCATTCCCCTCCACCACCCCCTCCCTCCCCCTCTTCATTCTTCTTAACCTCCCCCTCCCTCCCCCACTTCATTCCCCTACACGTTCCCGTCACTCCCCCTCTTCATTCCCCTCCACCACCCCCTCCCTCCCCCTCTTCATTCCCCTCCACCTCACCCTCCCTCACCCACTTCTCCCTCCTCCACCTCCCCCTCCCTACCCCTCTTCATTCCCATCCACCACCCCTCCCTCCCCCTTTGCATTCCCATCCACCTCCCTGTCCCAACCCCTCTTCATTCAACTCCACCACCCCCTCCCACCCCCTCTTCATTCCCTTCAACCTCCCCCTCCCTCCCCTCTTCATTCCCCTCCACCACACTCTCCCACCCCCTCTTCATTCCCCTCCACGTCCCCGCCCCTCCCCCTCCTCATTCCCCTCCATCACCCCATCCCACCCCTCTTCATTCCCCTCCACGACCCCCTCCCTCCCTCTCTTCATTCCACTCCACGATCCCCTCCCTCCCCCTCTTCTTTCTCCTCCACCACCCCCTCCCTCCCCATCTTCATTCCCATCCACCTCCTCTCCCTGCTCCTCTTCATTTCCATCCACCACCCCCTCCCTCCTTCTCTTCATACCCCTCCACCTCCTCCTCCCTCCCCCTCATCATTCTCCTCCACCACACCCTCCCTCTCCCTCTTCATTCCCCTCCACCTCCCATTCCCTCCCCCTCTTCATTCTCCTCCACCACCCGCTCCCTCACCCTCTTCATTCCCCTCCTCCAACCCCTCCCTCCCCCTCTTCATTCCCATCCACCACCCCCTCCCTCCCAATCATCATACCCATCCTCCACCGCCCCCCCTCTTCATTCCCATCCACCACCCACTTCCTCCCCCTCTTCATTCCCTCGACCGCCCCCTCCCACCCCCTCTTCGTTCCCCTCCACCACCCCCACCCTCCCCCTCTTCATTCTTCTTAACCTCCACCGCCCTCCCCTCTTCATTCCCGTCCACAACCCCTCCCTCCCCCACTTCATTCCCCTACACGTTCCCGTCACTCCCCCTCTTCATTCCCCTCCAGATCCCACTCCCTCCCACTCTTCATTCTCCACAGCCTCCCCCTCCCTCCCCCTCTTCTTTCACCTCCACCACCCCCTCTCTCCCCCTCTTCATTCCCCTCCATCACCCCATCCCACCCGTCTTCATCCCCCTCCACCACCCACTCCCTCCCTCTCTTCATTCCACTCCACCACCCCCTCCCTCCCCCTCTTCTTTCTCCTCCACCACCCCCTGCCTCACCATCTTCATTCCCCTCCACCACCCCTCCCTTCTCCTCTTCATTCCCATCCACCACCCCCTCCCTCCCTCTCTTCATTCCCTTCCACCACCTCCTCCCTCCTTCTCTTCATACCCCTCCACCTCTCCCTCCCTCCCCCTCTTCTTTCTCCTCCAACACCGCTCCCTCACCCTCTTCATTCCCTTCCACCCCCCGCTCCTTCCCCCTCTTCATTCCCCTCCAGCACCCCCTCCCTCCCAATCATCATACTAATCCGCGACCTCCCTCCCCCTCTTCATTCCCATCCACCACACCCTTCCACCCCCTCTTCATTCCCATCGACCTCCCCCTCCCACCCCCTCTTCATTCCCCTCCACCACCCCCTCCCTCCCCCTCTTCATTCTTCTTAACCTCCCCCTCCCTCCCCTCTTCATTCCCCTCCAAAACCACATCCCCCTCCCTCCCCCTCTTCATTCCCCTCCACCTCACCCTCCCTCACCCACTTCTCTCTCCTCCACCTCCCCCTCCCTACCCCTCTTCATTCCCATCCACCACCCCTCCCTCCCCCTTTGCATTCCCATCCACATCCCCCTCCCAATCCCTCTTCATTCAACTCAACCACGCCCTCCCTCCCCCTCTTCATTCCCTTCAACCTCCCCCTCCCTCCCCTCTTCATTCCCCTCCACCACACCCTCCCTCCCCCTCTTCATTCTCCTCCACGTCCCCGTCCCTCCCTCTCCTCATTCCCCTCCATCACCCCATCCCACCCCTCTTCATTCCCCTCCACGACACCCTCCCTCCCTCTCTTCATTCCACTCCACCATCCCCTCCCTCCCCCTCTTCTTTCTCCTCCACCACCCCTTCCCTCCCCATCTTCATTCCCATCCACCTCCGCTCCCTCCTCCTCTTCATTCCCATCCACCACCCCCTCCCTCCCAATCTTCATTCCCCACCACCACCGCCTCCCTCCCCCTCTTCATTCCCATCCACCACCCCCTCCCTCCTTCTCTTCATACCCCTCCACCTACCCCTCCCTCCCCCTCTTCCTTCACATAAACCACCCCCTCCCTCCTTCTCTTCATACCCCTCTACCTCCCCCTCCCTCCCCCTCTTCTTTCTCCTCCAACACCGCTCCCTCACCCACTTCATTCCCCTCCACCACCCGCTCCCTCCCCCTCTTCATTCCCCTCCACTACCCCCTCCCTCCCAATCATCATACCAATCCTCCATCCCCCCTCCCCCTCTTCATTCCCATCCACTACACCCTTCCACCCCCTCTTCATTCCCATCGATCTCCCCCTCCCAACCCCTCCTCATTCCCCTCCACCACCCCCTCCCTCCCCCTCTTCATTCTTCTTCACCTCCCCCTCCCTCCCCTCTTCATTCCCCTCCACCAACCCCTCCCTCACCCACTTCATTCCCCTACACGTTCCCGTCACTCCCCCTCTTCATTCCCCTCCACCTCCCCCTCCCTCCCCCTCTTCATTCCCCTCCACCTCACCCTCCCTCACCCACTTCTCTCTCCTCCACCTCCTCCTCCCTACCCCTCTTCATTCCCATCCACCACCACTCCCGCCCCCTTTGCATTCCCATCCACCTCCCTGTCCCAACCCCTCTTCATTCAACTCCACCACCCCCTCCCTCCCCCTCTTCATTCCCTTCAACCTCCCCCTCCCTCCCCTCTTCATTCCCCTCCACCACACCCTCCCTCCCCCTCTTCATTCCCCTCCACGACCCCGTCCCTCCCCCTCCTCATTCCCCTCCATCATCCCATCAAACCCCTCTTCATTCCCCTCCACGACCCCCTCCCTCCCTCTCTTCATTCCACTCCACGATCCCCTCCCTCCCCCTCTTCTTTCTCCTCCACCACCCCCTCCCTCCCCATCTTCATTCCCATCCACCGCCTCTCCCTGCTCCTCTTCATTTCCATCCACCACCCCCTCCCTCCTTCTCTTCATACCCCTCCACCTCCTACTCCCTCCCCCTCATCATTCTCCTCCACCACACCCTCCCTCTCCCTCTTCATTCCCCTCCACCTCCCATTCCCTCCCCCTCTTCATTCTCCTCCACCACCCGCTCCCTCACCCACCTCATTCCCCTCCTCCACCCCCTCCCTCTCCCTCTTCATTCCCCTCCACCACCCCCTCCCTCCCAATCATCATACCCATCCTCCACCCCCCCTCTTCATTCCCATCCACCACCCACTTCCTCCCCCTCTTCATTCCCGTCGACCGCCCCCTCCCACCCCCTCTTCGTTCCCCTCCACTACCCCCACCCTCCCCCTCTTCATTCTTCTTAACCTCCCCCGCCCTCCCCTCTTCATTCCCGTCCACATCCCCTCCCTCCCCCACTTCATTCCCCTACACGTTCCCGTCACTCCTCCTCTTAATTCCCCTCCAGATCCCACTCCCTCCCACTCTTCATTCTCCACAACATCCCCCTCCCTCCCCCTCTTCTTTCTCCTCCACCACCCGCTCTCTCCCCTCTTCATTCCCCTCCATCACCCCATCCCACCCGTCTTCATTCCCCTCCACCACCCACTCCCTCCCTCTCTTCATTCCACTCCCCCACCCCCTCCCTCCCCCTCTTCTTTCTCCTCCACCACCCCCTGCCTCCCCATCTTCATTCCCCTCCACCACCCCTCCCTCCCTCTCTTCATTCCCTTCCACCACCTCCTCCCTCCTTCTCTTCATACCCCTCTACCTCCCCCTCCCTCCCCCTCTTCTTTTTCCTCCAACACCGCTCCCTCACCCTCTTCATTCCCCTCCATCACCCCCTCCCTCCCAATCATCATACCAATCCTCCACCCCCCTCTGCCTCTTCATTCCCATCCACCACACCCTTCCACCCCCTCTTCATTCCCCTCCACCACCCCCTCCCTCCCCCTCTTCATTCTTCTTAACCTCCCCCTCCCTCCCCTGTTCATTCCCCTCCAAAACCACCACCCCCTCCCTCCCCCTCTTCATTCCCCTCCACCTCACCCTCCCTCACCCACTTCTCTCTCCTCCACCTCCCCCTCCCTACCCCTCTTCATTCCCATCCACCACCCCTCCCCCCCTTTGCATTCCCATCCACCTCCCTGTCCCAACCCCTCTTCATTCAACTCCACCGCCCCCTCCCTCCCCCTCTTCATTCCCTTCAACCTCCCCCTCCCTCCCCTCTTCATTCCCTTCCACCACACCCTCCCTCCCCCTCTTCATTCCCCTCCACGTCCCCGTCCCTCCCCCTCCTCATTCCCCTCCATCACCCCATCCCACCCCTCTTCATTCCCCTCCACGACCCCCTCCCTCCCTCTCTTCATTCCACTCCACGATCCCCTCCCTCCCCCTCTTCTTTCTCCTCCACCACCCCCTCCCTCCCCATCTTCATTCCCATCCACCTCCCTCCCTGCTCCTCTTCATTTCCATCCACCACCCCCTCCCTCCTTCTCTTCATACCCCTCCACCTCCCCCTCCCTCCCCCTCATCATTCTCCTCCACCACACCCTCCCTCTCCCTCTTCATTCCCCTCCACCTCCCATTCCCTCCCCCTCTTCATTCTCCTCCACCACCCGCTCCCTCACCCTCTTCATTCCCCTCCTCCACCCCCTCCCTCCCCCTCTTCATTCCCCTCCACCACCCCCTCCCTCCCAATCATCATACCCATCCTCCACCCCCCTCTTCATTCCCATCCACCACCCACTTCCTCCCCCTCTTCATTCCCGTCGACCGCCCCCTCCCACCCCCTCTTCTTTCCCCTCCACCACCCCCACCCTCCCCCTCTTCATTCTTCTTAACCTCCCCCGCCCTCCCCTCTTCATTCCCGTCCACAACCCCTCCCTCCCCCACTTCATTCCCCTACACGTTCCCGTCACTCCCCCTCTTCATTCCCCTCCAGATCCCACTCCCTCCCACTCTTCATTCTCCACAACCTCCCCCTCCCTCCCCCTCTTCTTTCTCCTCCACCACCCCCTCTCTCCGCCTCTTCATTCCCCTCCATCACCCCATCCCACCCGTCTTCATTCCCCTCCACCACCCACTCCCTCCCT
The DNA here is from genome assembly GCF_036365525.1 of Heterodontus francisci. Taxonomy (NCBI): domain Eukaryota; kingdom Metazoa; phylum Chordata; class Chondrichthyes; order Heterodontiformes; family Heterodontidae; genus Heterodontus; species Heterodontus francisci. The sequence goes on along the minus strand of NW_027141403.1, from coordinate 288,026 downwards.
CTCTTCATTCCACTCCACCACCCCCTCCCTCCCCCTGTTCTTTCTCCTCCACCACCCCCTGCCTCCCCATCTTCATTCCCCTCCACCACCCCTCCCTTCTCCTCTTCATTCCCATCCACCAACCCCTCCCTCCTTCTCTTCATTCCCCTCGACCTCCTCCTCCCTCCCCCTCATCATTTTCCTCCACTGCCCCCTCCCTCCTGCTCTTCATACCCCTCCACCTCCCCCTCCCTCCCCCTCTTCTTTCTCCTCCAACACCGCTCCCTCACCCACTTCATTCCCCTCCACCACCCGCTCCCTCCCCATCTTCATTCCCCTCCACTACCACCTCCCTCCCAATCATCATACCAATCCTCCATCCCCCCTCCCCCTCTTCATTCCCATCCACCACACCCTTCCACCCCCTCTTCATTCCCATCGACCTCCACCTCCCAACCCCTCTTCGTTCCCCTCCACCACCCCCTCCCTCCCCCTCTTCATTCTTCTTAACCTCCCCCTCCCTCCCCTCTTCATTCCCCTCCACCAACCCCTCCCTCACCCACTTCATTCCCCTACACGTTCCCGTCACTCCCCCTCTTCATTCCCCTCCACCTCCCCCTCCCTCCCCCTCTTCATTCCCCTCCACCTCACACTCCCTCACCCACTTCTCTCTCCTCCACCTCCCCCTCCCTACCCCTCTTCATTCCCATCCACCACCCCTCCCTCCCCCTTTGCATTCCCATCCACCTCCCTGTCCCAACCCCTCTTCATTCAACTCCACCACCCCCTCCCTCCCCCTCTTCATTCCCTTCAACCTCCCCCTCCCTCCCCTCTTCATTCCCCTCCACCACACCCTCCCTCCCCCTCTTCATTCCCCTCCACGACCCCGTCCCTCCCCCTCCTCATTCCCCTCCATCACCCCATCCTACCCCTCTTCATTCCCCTCCACGACCCCCTCCCTCCCTCTCTTCATTCCACTCCACGATCCCCTCCCTCCCCCTCTTCTTTCTCCTCCACCACCCCCTCCCTCCCCATCTTCATTCCCATCCACCTCCTCTCCCTGCTTCTCTTCATTTCCATCCACCACCCCCTCCCTCCTTCTCTTCATCCCCCTCCACCTCCTCCTCCCTCCCCCTCATCATTCTCCTCCACCACACCCTCCCTCTCCCTCTTCATTCCCCTCCACCTCCCATTCCCTCCCCCTCTTCATTCTCCTCCACCACCCGCTCCCTCACCCTCTTCATTCCCCTCCTCCACCCCCTCCCTCTCCCTCTTCATTCCCCTCCACCACCCCCTCCCTCCCAATCATCATACCCATCCTCCACCCCCCCTCTTCATTCCCATCCACCACCCACTTCCTCCCCCTCTTCATTCCCGTCGACCGCCCCCTCCCACCCCCTCTTCGTTCCCCTCCACTACCCCCACCCTCCCCCTCTTCATTCTTCTTAACCTCCCCCGCCCTCCCCTCTTCATTCCCGTCCACATCCCCTCCCTCCCCCACTTCATTCCCCTACACGTTCCCGTCACTCCTCCTCTTAATTCCCCTCCAGATCCCACTCCCTCCCACTCTTCATTCTCCACAACATCCCCCTCCCTCCCCCTCTTCTTTCTCCTCCACCACCCGCTCTCTCCCCTCTTCATTCCCCTCCATCACCCCATCCCACCCGTCTTCATTCCCCTCCACCACCCACTCCCTCCCTCTCTTCATTCCACTCCCCCACCCCCTCCCTCCCCCTCTTCTTTCTCCTCCACCACCCCCTGCCTCCCCATCTTCATTCCCCTCCACCACCCCTCCCTCCCTCTCTTCATTCCCTTCCACCACCTCCTCCCTCCTTCTCTTCATACCCCTCTACCTCCCCCTCCCTCCCCCTCTTCTTTTTCCTCCAACACCGCTCCCTCACCCTCTTCATTCCCCTCCATCACCCCCTCCCTCCCAATCATCATACCAATCCTCCACCCCCCTCTGCCTCTTCATTCCCATCCACCACACCCTTCCACCCCCTCTTCATTCCCCTCCACCACCCCCTCCCTCCCCCTCTTCATTCTTCTTAACCTCCCCCTCCCTCCCCTGTTCATTCCCCTCCAAAACCACCACCCCCTCCCTCCCCCTCTTCATTCCCCTCCACCTCACCCTCCCTCACCCACTTCTCTCTCCTCCACCTCCCCCTCCCTACCCCTCTTCATTCCCATCCACCACCCCTCCCCCCCTTTGCATTCCCATCCACCTCCCTGTCCCAACCCCTCTTCATTCAACTCCACCGCCCCCTCCCTCCCCCTCTTCATTCCCTTCAACCTCCCCCTCCCTCCCCTCTTCATTCCCTTCCACCACACCCTCCCTCCCCCTCTTCATTCCCCTCCACGTCCCCGTCCCTCCCCCTCCTCATTCCCCTCCATCACCCCATCCCACCCCTCTTCATTCCCCTCCACGACCCCCTCCCTCCCTCTCTTCATTCCACTCCACGATCCCCTCCCTCCCCCTCTTCTTTCTCCTCCACCACCCCCTCCCTCCCCATCTTCATTCCCATCCACCTCCCTCCCTGCTCCTCTTCATTTCCATCCACCACCCCCTCCCTCCTTCTCTTCATACCCCTCCACCTCCCCCTCCCTCCCCCTCATCATTCTCCTCCACCACACCCTCCCTCTCCCTCTTCATTCCCCTCCACCTCCCATTCCCTCCCCCTCTTCATTCTCCTCCACCACCCGCTCCCTCACCCTCTTCATTCCCCTCCTCCACCCCCTCCCTCCCCCTCTTCATTCCCCTCCACCACCCCCTCCCTCCCAATCATCATACCCATCCTCCACCCCCCTCTTCATTCCCATCCACCACCCACTTCCTCCCCCTCTTCATTCCCGTCGACCGCCCCCTCCCACCCCCTCTTCTTTCCCCTCCACCACCCCCACCCTCCCCCTCTTCATTCTTCTTAACCTCCCCCGCCCTCCCCTCTTCATTCCCGTCCACAACCCCTCCCTCCCCCACTTCATTCCCCTACACGTTCCCGTCACTCCCCCTCTTCATTCCCCTCCAGATCCCACTCCCTCCCACTCTTCATTCTCCACAACCTCCCCCTCCCTCCCCCTCTTCTTTCTCCTCCACCACCCCCTCTCTCCGCCTCTTCATTCCCCTCCATCACCCCATCCCACCCGTCTTCATTCCCCTCCACCACCCACTCCCTCCCTCTCTTCATTCCACTCCACCACCCCCTCCCTCCCCCTGTTCTTTCTCCTCCACCACCCCCTGCCTCCCCATCTTCATTCCCCTCCACCACCCCTCCCTTCTCCTCTTCATTCCCATCCACCAACCCCTCCCTCCTTCTCTTCATTCCCCTCGACCTCCTCCTCCCTCCCCCTCATCATTTTCCTCCACTGCCCCCTCCCTCCTGCTCTTCATACCCCTCCACCTCCCCCTCCCTCCCCCTCTTCTTTCTCCTCCAACACCGCTCCCTCACCCACTTCATTCCCCTCCACCACCCGCTCCCTCCCCATCTTCATTCCCCTCCACTACCACCTCCCTCCCAATCATCATACCAATCCTCCATCCCCCCTCCCCCTCTTCATTCCCATCCACCACACCCTTCCACCCCCTCTTCATTCCCATCGACCTCCACCTCCCAACCCCTCTTCGTTCCCCTCCACCACCCCCTCCCTCCCCCTCTTCATTCTTCTTAACCTCCCCCTCCCTCCCCTCTTCATTCCCCTCCACCAACCCCTCCCTCACCCACTTCATTCCCCTACACGTTCCCGTCACTCCCCCTCTTCATTCCCCTCCACCTCCCCCTCCCTCCCCCTCTTCATTCCCCTCCACCTCACACTCCCTCACCCACTTCTCTCTCCTCCACCTCCCCCTCCCTACCCCTCTTCATTCCCATCCACCACCCCTCCCTCCCCCTTTGCATTCCCATCCACCTCCCTGTCCCAACCCCTCTTCATTCAACTCCACCACCCCCTCCCTCCCCCTCTTCATTCCCTTCAACCTCCCCCTCCCTCCCCTCTTCATTCCCCTCCACCACACCCTCCCTCCCCCTCTTCATTCCCCTCCACGACCCCGTCCCTCCCCCTCCTCATTCCCCTCCATCACCCCATCCTACCCCTCTTCATTCCCCTCCACGACCCCCTCCCTCCCTCTCTTCATTCCACTCCACGATCCCCTCCCTCCCCCTCTTCTTTCTCCTCCACCACCCCCTCCCTCCCCATCTTCATTCCCATCCACCTCCTCTCCCTGCTTCTCTTCATTTCCATCCACCACCCCCTCCCTCCTTCTCTTCATCCCCCTCCACCTCCTCCTCCCTCCCCCTCATCATTCTCCTCCACCACACCCTCCCTCTCCCTCTTCATTCCCCTCCACCTCCCATTCCCTCCCCCTCTTCATTCTCCTCCACCACCCGCTCCCTCACCCTCTTCATTCCCCTCCTCCACCCCCTCCCTCCCCCTCTTCATTCCCCTCCACCACCCCCTCCCTCCCAATCATCTTACCCATCCTCCACCCCCCCTCTTCATTCCCATCCACCACCCACTTCCTCCCCCTCTTCATTCCCGTCGACCGCCCCCTCCCACCCCCTCTTCGTTCCCCTCCACTACCCCCACCCTCCCCCTCTTCATTCTTCTTAACCTCCCCCGCCCTCCCCTCTTCATTCCCGTCCACATACCCTCCCTCCCCCACTTCATTCCCCTACACGTTCCCGTCACTCCTCCTCTTCATTCCCCTCCAGATCCCACTCCCTCCCACTCTTCATTCTCCACAACCTCCCCCTCCCTCCCCCTCTTCTTTCTCCTCCACCACCCCCTCTCTCCCCTCTTCATTCCCCTCCATCACCCAATCCCACCCGTCTTCATTCCCCTCAACCACCCACTCCCTCCCTCTCTTCATTCCACTCCACCACCCCCTCCCTCCCCCTCTTCTTTCTTCTCCACCACCCCCTGCCTCCCCATCTTCATTCCCCTCCACCACCCCTCCCTCCCTCTCTTCATTCCCTTCCACCACCTCCTCCCTCCTTCTCTTCAGACCCCTCCACCTCCCCCTCCCTCCCCCTCTTCTTTCTCCTCCAACACCGCTCCCTCACCCTCTTCATTCCCCTCCACCAACCGCTCCCTCCCCCTCTTCATTCCCCTCCATCACCCCCTCCCTCCCAATCATCATACCAATCCTCCACCCCCCCTGCCCCTCTTCATTCCCATCCACCACACCCTTCCACCCCCTCTTCATTCCCCTCCACCACCCCTCCCTCCCCCTCTTCATTCTTCTTAACCTCCCCCTCCCTCCCCTCTTCATTCCCCTCCAAAACCACCTCCCCCTCCCTCCCCCTCCTCATTCCCCTCCATCACCCCATCCCACCCCTCTTCATTCCCCTCCACGACCCCCTCCCTCCCTCTCTTCATTCCACTCCACGATCCCCTCCCTCCCCCACTTCTTTCTCCTCCACCACCCCCTCCCTCCCCATCTTCATTCCCATCCACCTCCCCTCCCTGCTCCTCTTCATTTCCATCCACCACCCCCTCCCACCTTCTCTTCATACCCCTCCACCTCCCCCTCCCTCCCCCTCATCATTCTCCTCCACCACACCCTCCCTCTCCCTCTTCATTCCCCTCCACCTCCCATTCCCTCCCCCTCTTCATTCTCCTCCACCACCCGCTCCCTCACCCTCTTCAATCCGCTCCTCCACCCCCTCCCTCCCCCTCTTCATTCCCCTCCACCAACCCCTACCTCCCAATCATCATACCCATCCTCCACCCCCCTCTTCATTCCCATCCACCACCCACTTCCTCCCCCTCTTCATTCCCGTCGACCGCCCCCTCCCACCCCCTCTTCTTTCCCCTCCACCACCCCCACCCTCCCCCTCTTCATTCTTCTTAACCTCCCCCGCCCTCCCCTCTTCATTCCCGTCCACAACCCCTCCCTACCCCACTTCATTCCCCTAAATGTTCCCGTCACTCCCCCTCTTCATTCCCCTTCAGATCCCACTCCCTCCCACTCTTCATTCTCCACAACCTCCCCCTCCCTCCCCCTCTTCTGTCTCCTTCACCACCCCCTCTCTCCGCCTCTTCATTCCCCTCCATCTCCCCATCCCACCCTCTTCATTCCCCTCCACCACCCACTCCCTCCCTCTCTTCATTCCACTCCACCACCCCCTCCCTCCCCCTGTTCTTTCTCCTCCACCACCCCCTGCCTCCCCATCTTCATTCCCCTCCACCACCCCTCCCTTCTCCTCTTCATTCCCATCCACCACCCCCTCCCTCCCTCTCTTCATTCCCTTCCACCACCTCCTCCCTCCCCCTCTTCATTCCCATCCACCACCCCCTCCCTCCTTCTCTTCATTCCCCTCGACCTCCTCCTCCCTCCCCCTCATCATTTTCCTCCACTACCCCCTTCCTCCCCTCTTCATTTCCCTCCACCACACCCTCCCTTCTTCTCTTCATTCCCCTCCACCTCCGCTCCCTCTCTTCATTCTCCTCCAAGACCCCCTCACTCCCCCTCTTCATTCTCCTCCAGCTCCCCTACCTCCCTCTCTTCATTCCCCTCCAACACCCCCCTCCCTCCCTCTCTTCATTCCCCTCCAAAACCCCCTCCCTCCCAATCTTCATTTCCATCCTCCAAACCCTCCCTCCCAATCTTCATTCCTCTCCACCACCCACTCCCTCCGCATCTTCATTCACATCCACCACCCCCTCCCTCCCCCTCTTCATTCCCCACCACCACCCCCACACTCCCCCCTTCATTCCCATCCACCACCCCCTCCCTCCCCATCTTCATTCCCCTCCACAACCCCTCCCTCCCCTTCTTCATTCCCTTCCTCCACCCCCTCCCTCCCTCACTTCATTCCCCTCCACCACCCCCTTCCTCCCCCTCTTCACTCCCCACCTCCCCCTCCCTCCCCCTCTTCATTCCCCTCCACCACCCCCTCCCTCCGCATATTCATTCTCATACACCACCCTCTCCCTCCCCCTCTTCATTCCCCTCCCCACTCCCTCCCCTCACCCACACCTCTCCCGCACTCCCCTCCAGCAGAACCCTCCCCACCCCAATCCACTCCCACTCCCCTCCCCCACCCCCGAACACCCTTCCTCTTCCCCACTCCATTCCCCCACTCCCTTCCCTCTCCGACCCCTCGCCTCACTCCTCTCCCCACTCCCCTCCCTCACTCCCCTCCCTCCCCAACCCTTACCCCCAACCCTTACCCCCAACCCTTACCCCCCAACCCCTCCCTCACTCCACTCCCCACTCCCCTCCCTCACTCCCCTCCCCCCAACCTCTCCCTCACTCCCCTCCCCAACTCCCCTCCCCAACACACCTCTCCCACTCCCCTCCCCCACTCTTCTGCCAATCCCACCACTCCTCCCCCACTCTGCCACACTCCCTACCCCCAACCTTTCCCACAAACCCCTCCTCACACTCCTCTCCCGGCCAACCCCCCAACCCCTCCCTCCTCTCCCCTCCCCTGCTCCCCTCCCCAATTCCCTCACCTAACCCCCAACTCTCCCCTCCCACACTCCTCTCCATCACTCCCATCTTTGCTCTCTCACTTTCCTCCTAATATGCTTCCCAGATCTCCCTCCCCCACCCGCCTGCCACGTCCCCCACTCCCTCACTCTCATCCTCCACTCCACTCCGCACTCCCCACTCCCCTCTCCCAATCCCACTCACCCTCCCCCAATCTCACTCCCCTCCCCCAAACCCACTCACCCTCCCCCAAACCCACACCTCTCCCCCAATCTCACTCACCATCCCCCAATCCCACTCCCCTCCCCCAATTCCACTCATCCTCCCCCTATCTCACTCACCCTCCCCCAATCGCACTCACCCTCCCCCAATCCCACTCACCCTCCCCCAATCCCACTCACCCTCTCCCACTTCACTCCCCCACTCCCCTCCCCTACCTCCCTCCCTCACCCACTTCCACACCTATCTTACCACTTCCCTCCCTTCCCCACGCCCCTCATGACTCCCCTCCCCCTTTCCACTGCTCCAATTCACACATCCACTCCCCTAATCCTCCTCACGCACCTCCACCTCCCCTCTCCCATTCCTCTCTCCACTCTACTCACCCACTCCCCAGTCCCTCAGCCCATTCCCCCACTCCCCTCCCCATTCCCTCCCCCCACCCCCATTCCCTTTCCCCTAACCTCCCCAACACCCCATCACCTACCCACTCCCCTCTCCTCCCCAACAACCCACCCACTTCCCCCTCCCCTCTCCTCCCCAACACCCCCTCCCCCTCAACTCCCCTACCCGACTCCCCTCTCCTCTCCCCTCCCCCTCCCCACTACCCTCTCCCATTCCCTTCCTCTCCCCCCCACTCCCCACCACAACGCCTTCCCCCTCCCCATGCCCACTCTATTCCCCCACTCCCTTCCGTCTCCCCTTCCCCATTCCCTCTTCCCTCTTCCCCTCCCCAATCCCCTCCACAACACCCACCCCCTACTTCTCATCTGCCTCCCCCACTCCCCTCCGCCACTCCCATCTTTCACTACCCTCCCCAACTACCCTCCCCTACTACCCTCCACCACTACCCTACACCTCCCCCACTACCCTCCTCGAGTCCCCTTCTCCACTGCCCTGTCCACTCGCCTCCTTTACCTACTCCACTCCCCTCTCCCCTCCCCACCACACTCTGCACACTCACTTGTGTCTCCCACTTCCCTCCCCTTCCCACTCACCTACTCACCCTCCCCTGCCCCACTCCCCTTCCCGTCCCACATCCCCCTCCCCCACTCGCCACCCCCACTCGCCTCCCCCACTCCCTTCCCCCACTCCCCTTTCCCCTCCATCTCCCCCACTCCAAGCCCCCATTCCCCACCCCCTCCCCACTCCACCACTTTCCTCCCTGACTCCCATCCGCCACTAGACTCCCCACTCCTCTCTCCTCCCCTACACCCCTTCACTCACCACCCTCACCCCCTCACATACCCTCCCTCTCACCCTCACATCCCCTCTCCCTCCCCACAACCCTCCCTCTGCCCCACTCACCCTCCCCCAGTCCCCTAACTCCCCTCCCCGTTCCCTGCACCCCATCCCACTGCCCTCCCTTATTTCCTTCCTGCTCCCCATCTGCCACTCCCATTCCCCTCCCCGCCCTTCCCCCTCCCTCCCCACTCTATTCCCCCACTCCCTTCCATCTCCCCTTCCCCCTTCCGCCCTACCCCCTCCCCAATCCCCTCCACAACACACACCCCCTACTTCTCATCGGCCTCCCCCAATCCTCTCCGCCATTCCCATCTTTCACTACCCTCCCCCACTACCCTCACCCACTACCCTCCACCACTACACTCCACCACTACCCTACACTTCCCCCACTACCCTCCGCGAGTCCGCTTCTCCACTGCCCTGTCCACTCCACTCCTTCCCCCACTTCACTCCCCTCCCCTCCTCCTCCCCACCACACACTGCACACTCACTCCCATCTCCCACTTAACTACCCCTCCCCTGCGCAGTCCCCTCCCCCACTCCCCCTCCCCAACCCCCTGCACTCCACTCCCACACTCCCCACTTTCCTCCCTCGCTCGCATCCTCCATTCCAGTTCCCACTCCTCTCTCCCCTCCCCTACACCACCCACTCACCACCCTCTCCCCCTCACTCTCCCTCTCCCTCCCCACTACCCTCCCACAATCCCACTCACCCTCCCCCACTCTCCCTCCCCCGTGCCCCTTCTGCTCTGCCCTCCCCCTCCCCCACGCCCCATCCCCAACCCCTTCCCCCACACCTTTCCCCAGTCCCTTTAACCCTCCCCTCCCCTTCCCCCTCACGCAACACCCCCTCCTACACTCCCCAGCACCTCCCCCACTCCTCTTCTGCCTCCCTTCCCCTACCCCCAACCTCCACTCCCCTCCCCCCACTCCCCTCCCCCACTGCCCACCCCCATTCCGCTCCCCACACACCTCCCTCCTCCTCTCCCATCTCCCACTCCCCTTCCCCTCCCCCACTCCCCTCCCACACTTCCGTCCCCTATTATCCCTCCCCGAACCCCTCTCCTTCACTTCTTCACCGCTCCCCCTCCCCCTCCTTCACTCCGCTTCACCACTCCTACACTCTCCTCCCTCACTCCCATCCTCCACTCCACTCCCAACTCCACTCTCCCCTACCCTACACTTCCCACTCACCTCCTTCTGCCCTCACACTCCTTCTCCTTCCCCACTCCCATCCCCCGAATCCCACTGCCCCTCTCCCACTCACATCACCCTCCACTCCCTCACTCCCTTCTCCACTCCTGCACTCCCCTCCCCTTTCCCCTTCTCAACTCTCCTCCCTCACTCCCATCCTTCACTCCCCTCCCCACTCCCCTCCCCCACAACCCTCACCCACTCCGCTCACCCCTCCCCCACTCCTCACTCTCCACTCCCCTCCATCACTCGCCTATCTGCCTCGCCCACTCCATCTCCCCACTTCCCTCCACAACTCCCACTCCCTCACTCCCCTCCCGACTCCCCTCCCCACCACCCACTCCCACTCCTCTCGCACAATCCGCTCACCCCTACCCCACTCCTCACGCCCCACTTCCCTCCCCAACTCCGCACTCCTCACTCCCCTCAATCACTACCCTCCCTAACATCTCTCCACCTCTCCCTCCCCACTCCCCTCCAGCATACCACACGCCCCTCCCCCACTCCCCACCACCTCCCCACTCCCCCACTCCCCCACTCCCCACTCCCTTCCCCCACTCCCCACTCCCCTCCCGCAAACCCCACTCCCCACTTCACTCTCCACTCCCCCCTCCCCCACTCCCCACTCGGCTCTCCCCACTCCACTCCTCACATCCGCACTCCCCTCCCCCACACCCCACTCCTCACTCCTCACTCCCCACTCCACTCCACACTCCCCCATTCCCCTCCCCCACTCCCCCACTACCCTCCCCCACTCCCCCACTCCCCTCCCCCACTCCCCCACTCCCCTCTCCCACTCCTCGCTCCCCACTCCACTCCACACACCCCGACTCCTCACTCCACACTCCCCCACTCACCTCTCCCCCACTCCCCACTCCTCACTCACCACTCCACTCCCGACTCCTCACTCCCCTCCCCCTCTCCCCTCCCCCATTCACCACTCCCCCACTCCCCACATCACACTCACCACTCCACTCCCCACTCCTCACTCCCCTCCCCCACTCCCCTCACCCACTCCCCTCCCCCACTCACCACTCCCTTCCCCAACTACCCACTCCCCAATCCCATCCCCCACTCCTCACTCCCCACCCCCACTCCCCACTCCAATCCCATAAACCACACTCCCCTCACTCCAACCGCACTCCCCTCACCCACTCCCCACTCCCCTCCTCACTCCCCTCACCCACACCCCACTCCTCACGACCCACTCAACTCGCCTACACCGCCACTCCCCTCCCCCACACCCCACTCCTCACTCCTCACTCCACTCCACACTCCCCATTCCCCTCCCCCACTCCCCCACCCCCCTCCCCCACTCCCCACTCTCCCACCCCCCACTCCTCACTCCCCACTCCACTCCCCACTCCTCACTCCCCTCCCCCACTCCCCTACGCACTTACCACAACCCTCCCCAACTACCCACTCCCCAATCCCCTCCCCCACTCCTCTCTCCCCTCCCCCACTCCTCACTCCAATCAAATAAAACCCACTCCCCTCCCACCAACCCCAAACCCCTCACCCACACCCCACTCCCCTCACCCAATCCCCACTCCACTCCCCCACTCCCCACTCATCACTTCTCACTCCGCTCACCCACTCCCCACTTCTCACTCCCCACTCAACTCCACACTCCCCCACTCCCCTCCCCCACTCCCCCACTCCCCTCTCCCACTCCTCGCTCCCCACTCCACTCCACACACCCCGACTCCTCACTCCCCACTCCCCCACTCACCTCTCCCCCACTCCCCACTCCTCACTCACCACTCCACTCCCGACTCCTCACTCCCCTCCACCTCTCCCCTCCCCCATTCACCACTCCCCCACTCCCCACATCACACTCACCACTCCACTCCCCACTCCTCACTGCCCTCCCCCACTCCCCTCACCCACTCCCCTCCCCCACTCACGACTCCCTTCCCCAACTACCCACTCCCCAATCCCATCCCCCACTCCTCACCCCCCACCCCCACTCCCCACTCCAATCCCATTAACCACACTCCCCTCACTCCAACCCCACTCCCCTCACCCACTCCCCACTCCCCTCCTCACTCCCCTCCCCCACACCCCACTCCTCACGACCCACTCAACTCGCCTACACCGCCACTCCCCTCCCCCACTCCACACTCTCCCACTCCCCACTTCTCACTCCCCACTCAACTCCCCACTCCCACTCCCCTCCCACACTCCCCTCCCCCACTCACCACTCCCCCACTGCCCACTACTCACTCCCCACTCTACTCCTCACTCTCCACTCCCCTCACCCACTCCCCTCTCAGCCATCCCTTCCACAACATCACTCCCCACTCCTCACTCCACTCCCCGCTCCCCACTCGTCTCTCCCCACATCACTCCCCACTACCCCACTGCCCACTCCTCACTCCCAACTTCACACTCCCCTCCCTACTCCTCATTCACGTCACGCACTCACCACTCCCCTCCCCCACACCCCACTCCCCACTCTACAATCCCCTCCCCGACTCCTCACTCCCCTCCCCCACTCCACACTCCCAAACTGCACATCACACTCCCCTCCATCACTCACGTCCCCCACCCCTCCCCCACTCCTTGCAACACTCCTCCACAGCCCACTCCACTCCCCCACTCCCCACTTCCCTCCCCAGTCCTCACTCCACTCCCCGCTCCCCCACTCTCCACTCCCGACTCAATTCCCCCACTCCCCACTCCCCTATCCCGATCTACACTCCCGTCCCACACTCCCCTCTCCCACTCTCCACTCCTGTCCCCACTCCCCTCTCCCCACACTCCACTCATCTCCCCCACTCCCCTCCCCCACTTCCCTCCCCCACTCCTCTTGCCTTCCTTCCCTCTCCCCACAACCACTCCCACACCCAATCCTTTCCCCACTCTCACTCCTGCGCTCCCAACACACCTCCCCACTCCCTCACCCCCACTCCCCCTCCTCACTCACCTCCCAAATCACCTCCCCACTCCCCCACCCCCACTCCTCCTCCTCACTCCCCTCCCGCACTCTCCACGCCCCTCCCCCACTCCCACACCCCACTCCGCCTCCTCACACCCCTCCCGCACCCCCCACTCCCTTCCCCGACTCCCTTCCCCCACTCCACTCCCCCACTCCACTCCCCCACTCCCCTCAATCACTCCCCACTCCAGTTTCACCTCTGCCCTCCTCCACTCCCCTCCCTTCCCCCAATCCCCTCCCCCACTCCCCACTCACCTCCTCCAATCCCCACTCCTCCCTCCCCACTCACCTACAACACACTCCAACTCCCCTCCCCAACTCCCCATTCCACCACCCCTCTCACTCCCCACTCCCCTCCTCTTATCCACCCTCCACGCCTCCACTCCCAACTCACCTCCCCCACTCGCCTCCTCTCCCCTCCCCTCCCCCACTCCCCACTCCTGACTCAATTCCCCCACTTCCCACTCTCCACTCCCATCCCCCAATCCCCAATCCCATACACCCCTCCCCCACTCCTTTCACAACTCCACTTCCCACTCCCCTATGCCTCACCCCTCCTCCACTCACCTCGACCTCTCCCCTCCACTCCCCTCCCCTCTCCCCTCCCCCACTCCACTTCCAACTCCCCTATTCATCCCCACTCCCCTCGCCTCTCGCCTCCTTTCCCCTCTCCACTCCTCTTCCCACTTCGCCCCCCCACTCCCCTCCCCCTCTCCCCTCCTCTCCCATCCCCCACTCCCCTCCCCCGCTCTCCTCCCCCTCTCCCCTCACTCCCCTCCCCCTCTCCCCTCACTCCCCTCTCCACTCCTCTTCCCACTTCGCTCCCCCACTCCCCTCTCTCCACTCCTCACTCGAACTCTACTTCGCCACATGTCTGGATTGAATTGGCTCTTTCCTGGTGTGTGAGTTATACTCAGGACCACTCCAGCTGGTATGAATAGTGGTCTGGTTTGAATTGGCTCTTTCCTGGTGTGTGAGTTGGATTCAGTACCACTCCAGCTGGTATTAATAGTGGTCTGGTTTGAATTGGTTCTTTCCTGGTGTGTGAGTGGGGCTCAGTACCACTCCAGCTGGTATTAATAATGGTATGGGTAGAATTGGCTCCTTCCTGGTGTGTCAGTGGGGCTCAGTACCACTCCAGCTGGTATTAATAGAGGTCTGGATTGAATTGGCACTTTCCTGGTGTGTGAGTGGGACTCAGTACCACTCCAGCTGGTATTAATAATGGTCTGTTTTGAATTGGCTCTTTCCTGGTGTGTGAGTTGGATTCAGTACCACTCCAGCTGGTATTAATAGTGGTCTGGGTAGAATTGGTTCATCCCTGGTGTGTGAGTGGCGTTCAGTACCACTCCAGCTGTATCAATAGAGGTCTGGATTGAATTTGCTCTTTCCTGGTGGGTGAGTGGGGCTCAGTACCACTCCAGCAGCTATTAATAGAGGCCTGGATTGAGTTAGCCACTTCCTGGTGTGTGAGCGGGGCTTAGTTCCACTCCTTCTGCTATTAATGGAGACCTGGATTGAATTGGCTCTATTTTGGTGAGTGAGTGGGGCTCAGAACCACTCCAGCTGGTATTAAAAGAGAACTGGATTGAATTGGCACTTTCTGGTGTGTGAGTGGGACTCAGTACCAATCCAGCTGGTATTAAAAGAGGCCTGAATTGAATTGTCTCTTTCCTGGTGTGTGAGTGGGACTCAGTCACACTCCAGCTGGTACTAATAGAGCTCTGGATTGAATTGGCTCTTTCCTGGTGTGTGAGTGGGACTCAGTACCACTCCAGCTGGTATTAATAGAAGCCTGACCATAATTCGCTCTTTCTGGTGTTTGTGTGGTACTCAGTGCCAGCACAGCCGGTGTTATTAGAGTCCTGGAATGAACTCTCGATTGTCTGCTGTGTGAGTGGGACTCAGTACCACTCCAGCTGCTATTAATAGAGATCTGGATTGAATTGGAGCTTTCCCGCTGTTTCTTTGGGGCTCAGTACCAGTCCTACTGGTATTAATAGAGGCCTGGAATGAACTGTCACTTTCCTGCTGTGTGAGTGGGACTCAGTCGCACTTCAGCTGGTATTATAGATGTCTGGATTGAATTGGCTCTTTCTGGTGTGTAAGTGGGACTCAATGCCACTCCAGCTGATATTTATAGATGTTTGGAATGAACTGTCCCTTTCCTGGTGTGTGAGTGGGACACAGTGCCAGTACGCCCATTGTCAATAGAGTCCTGGAATGAACTGTCTCTTCTCTGCTGTGTGAGTGGGATTCAGTCCCACTCCAATTATTATTAATAGAGGCCTGCATTGAATTGGCTCTTTCCTGGTGTGTGAGTGAGACTCAGTACCAAACCAGCTGGAATTAATAAAGGCCTGATTGAATTGGCTCTCACTGGTGTGTGTGTGGGACTCAGTGCCACTCCAGCTGGTATGAATAGAGGCCTGGATTGAATTGGCTCTTTCTGGTGTGTGAGTGGAACTCAGTACCACTCCAGCTGGTATGAATAGAGGCCTGGATTGAATTGGCTCTTTCCTGGTGTGTGAGTGGTGCTCAGTAGCACTCCAGCTGGTATGAATAGAGACCTGGATTGACTTGGCTCTTTCCTGGTTTGTGAGTGGGGCTCAGTACCACTTCAGCTGGCATTAATAGAGGCCTGGTTTGAATTGACTCTTTCCTGGTGTGTGAGTGGGGCTCAGTCCCACTCCAGTCGCTATAAATGGAGGCCTGGATTGAAATGGCTCTTCCCTGGTGTGTGAGTGGGGCTCAGTACAACTCCAGCTGGTATTAATAGAGGCCTGGTTTGAATTGACTCTTTCCTGGGTGTGAGTGGGACTCAGTTCCACTCCAGCTGGTAGTAAAAGAGGCCTGGTTTAAATTGACTCTTTCCTGGTGTGTGAGTGGGACTCAGTTCCACTCCAGCTGGTATTAATGGAGGTCTCGATTGAATTGGCACTTTCCTGGTGTGTGACTGGGACTCAGTTCCACTCCAGCTGATATTAATAGAGGTCTGGTTTAAATTGACTCTTTCTGGGTGTGTGAGTGGGACTCTGTTCCACTCCAGCTGGTATTAATAAAGGCCTGGTTTGAATTGAATCTTTCCTGGTGTGTGAGTGGGACTCAGTTCCACTCCAGCTGGTAATAACAGAAATTTGGTTTGAATTGACTCTTTCTGGTGTGTGAGTGGGACTCAGTTCCACTCCAGCAGGTATTAATAGAAGTCTGGATTGAATTGGCACTTTCCTGGTGTGTGAGTGGGACTCTGTTCCACGCCAGCTGGTTTTAATGGCGGCCTGGTTTGAATTGAATCTTTCCTGGTGTGTGAGTGAGACTCAGTTCCACTCCAGCTGGTATTAATAGAGGCCTGGCTTAAAATTGACTCTTTCTGGGTGTGAGCAGGACTCAGTTCCACTCCAGCTGGAATTAATAGAGGTCTGGATTGAATTGACTCTTTCCTGGTGCGTGAGTGGGGTTCAGTCCCAATCCAGTCGCTATTAATAGAGGCCTGGATTGAAATGGCTCTTCCCTGGTGTGTGAGTGGGCTAAGTAACACTCCAGCTGGTATTAATAGAAACTTGGATTGGATTGCCTCTTTCCTGGCGTGTGAGTGGGACTCAGTAACACTCCAGCTGGTAATAATAGAAATTTGGTTTCAATTGGCACATTCCTGGTGTGTGAGTGGGACTCAGTTCCACTCCAGCTGGTATTAATAGAGGCATGGTTTGAATTGACTCTTTCCTGGTGTGTGAGAGGGTCTCAGTACCACACCAGCCGGTATTAATAGAGGCCTGGATTGAATTGGCTCTGTCCTGGTTTGTGAGTGGGGCTCAGTACCACTCCAGCTGCTATTATTCGAGGTCTGGATTGATTTGGCTCTTTCCTGGTGTGTGAGTTGGACTCAGTACCACTCCAGCTGGTATTAGTAGAGGCCTGGTTTGAATTGACTCTTTCCTGGTGTGTGAGCGTGGCTCAGTACCACTCCAGCTGGTATTAATAGAGGCCTGGTTTGAATTGACTCTTTCCTGGTGTGTGAGCGGGGCTCAGTACCACTGCAGCTGGTATAAATAGAGGCCTGGTTTGAATTGACTCTTTCCTGGTGTGTGAGTGGGACTCAGTTCCTCTCCAGCTAGTATCAATAGAGGCATGGTTTGAATTGACTCTTTCCTGGTGTGTGAGTGGGGCTCAGTACCACTCCAGCCGGTATTAATAGAGGCCTGGATTGAATTGTCTCTGTCCTGGTGTGTGAGTGGGCCCCAGTATCACTCCAGCTGGTATTAATAGAGGCCTGGTTGGAATTGGCTCTTTCCTGGTGCGTGAGTGGGGCTCAGTACCACTCCAGCTGGTATTATTCGAGGTCTGAATTGATTTGGCTCTTTCCTGGTGTGTGAGTTGGACTCAGTCCCACTCCAGCTGGTATTAATAGAAGCCTGGATTGAATTGCCTCTTTGCAGGTGTGTGAGTGGGACTCAGTACCACTCCAGCTGGTATTAATAGAAGCCTGGATTGAATTGCCTCTTTCCTGGTGTGTGAGTGGGACACTGTACCACTCCAGCAGGTATTAATAGAAGTCTGGATTGAATTGGCACTTACCTGGTGTGTGAGTGGGACTCTGTTCCACGCCAGCTGGTTTTAATGGCGGCCTGGTTTGAATTGAATCTTTCCTGGTGTGTGAGTGGGACTCAGTTCCACTCCAGCTGGTATTAATAGAGGCCTGGCTTAAAATTGACTCTTTCTGGGTGTGAGCAGGACTCAGTTCCACTCCAGCTGGAATTAATAGAAGCCTGGATTGAATTGCCTCTTTCCTGGTGTGTGAGTGGGACACAGTACAACTCCAGCTGGTATTAATAGAAACCTGGATTGTCTCCTTCCTGATGAGTGAGTGGGGCTCAGTACCACTTCAGCTACTGTTAATAGAGGTTTGGAATGAATTCGCTCTTTCCTGGTGTTTCTGTGAGACTCAGTACCACTCCAGCTGGTATCAAGCGAAACCTGGTTTGAATTGACTCTTTCCTGGTGTGTGAGTGAGACTCAGTACCACTCCAGCAGGGAATAATAGAATTTTGGTTTCAATTGGCACTTTCCTGGTGTGCGAGTGGGACTCAGTACCACTCCAGTCGCTATAAATGGAGGCCTGGATTGAAATGGCTCTTCCCTGGTGTGTGAGTGCGGCTCAGTACCTCACCAGCTGGTATTAATGGAGGCCTGGTTTGAATTGACTCTTTCCTGGTGTGTGAGTGGGGTTCAGTCCCACTCCAGTCGCTATAAATGGAGGCCTGGATTGAAATGGCTCTTCCCTGGTGTGTGAGTGGGGCTCAGTACAACTCCAGCTGGTATTAATGCAGGCCTGGTTTGAATTGACTCTTTCCTGGGTGTGAGTGGGACTCAGTTCCACTCCAGCTGGTAGTAAAAGAGGCGTGGTTTAAATTGACTCTTTCCTGGTGTGTGAGTGGGACTCAGTTCCTCTCCAGCTAGTATTAATGGAGGTCTGGATTGAATTGGCACTTTCGTGGTGTGTGACTGGGACTCAGTTCCACTCCAGCTGATATTAATAGAGGCCAGGTTTAAATTGACTCTTTTTGGGTGTGTGAGTTGGACTCAGTTCCACTCCAGCTGGTATTAATAGAGGCCTGGTTTGAATTGAATCTTTCCTGGTGTGTGAGTGGGACTCACTTCCACTCCAGCTGGTAATAACAGAAATTTGGTTTCAATTGACACTTTCCTGGTGTTTGAGTGGGACTCAGTTCCACTCCAGCTGTCCTTGACAGCGGCCTGGTTGGAATTGAATCTTTCCTGGTGTGTGAGTGGGACTCAGTTCCACTTCAGCTGGTATGAAAAGAGGCCTGGTTTGAATTGACTCTTTCTGGTGTGTGAGTGGGACTCAGTTCCACTCCAGCAGGTATTAATAGAAGTCTGGATTGAATTGGCACTTTCCTGGTGTGTGAGTGGGACTCTGTTCCACGCCAGCTGGTTTTAATTGCGGCCTGGTTTGAATTGAATCTTTCCTGGTGTGTGAGTGAGACTCAGTTCCACTCCAGCTGGTATTAATAGAGGCCTGGCTTAAAATTGACTCTTTCTGGGTGTGAGCAGGACTCAGTTCCACTCCAGCTGGAATTAATAGAGGTCTGGATTGAATTGCCTCTTTCCTGGTGCGTGAGTGGGGCTCAGTCCCAATCCAGTCGCTATTAATAGAGGCCTGGATTGAAATGGCTCTTCCCTGGTGTGTGAGTGGGCGAAGTAACACTCCAGCTGGTATTAATAGAAACTTGGATTGGATTGCCTCTTTCCTGGCGTGTGAGTGGGACTCAGTAACACTCCAGCTGGTAATAATAGAAATTTGGTTTCAATTGGCACATTCCTGGTGTGTGAGTGGGACTCAGTTCCACTCCAGCTGGTATTAATGGAGGCATGGTTTGAATTGACTCTTTCCTGGTGTGTGAGAGGGGCTCAGTACCACACCAGCCGGTATTAATAGAGGCCTGGATTGAATTGGCTCTGTCCTGGTTTGTGAGTGGGGCTCAGTACCACTCCAGCAGCTATTATTCGAGGTCTGGATTGATTTGGCTCTTTCCTGGTGTGTGAGTTGGACTCAGTCCCACTCCGGCTGGTCTTAATAGAAGCCTGGTTTGAATTGACTCTTTCCTGGTGCGTGAGTGGGGCTCAGTCCCAATCCAGTCGCTATTAATAGAGGCCTGGATTGAAATGGCTTTTCCCTGGTGTGTGAGTGGGACTCAGTAACACTCCAGCTGGTAATAATAGAAATTTGGTTTCAATTGGCACATTCCTGGTGTGTGAGTGGGACTCAGTTCCACTCCAGCTGGGAATAATAGCATTTTGGTTTCAATTGGCACTTTCCTGGTGTGTGAGTGGGACTCAGTACCTCACCAGCTGGTATTAATAGAGGCCTGGTTTGAATTGACACTTTCCTGGTGTGTGAGTGGGGCTCAGTCCCACTCCAGTCGCTATAAATGGAGGCCTGGATTGAAAAGGCTCTTCCCTGGTGTGTGAGTGGGGCTCAGTACCACTCCAGATGGAATTAATAGAGGCCTGGTTTGAATTGACTCTTTCCTGGTGTGTGAGTGGGACTCAGTTCCACTCCAGCAGGTAGTAATAGAGGCCTGGATTAAATTGACACTTTCCCGGTGTGTGAGTGGGACACAGTTCCACTCCAGCTGATATTAATAGAGGCCGGTTTTGAATTGACTCTTTCCTGGTGTGTGAGTGGGGCTCAGTCCCACTCCAGCTGTTATTAAGAGGTCTGGATTGAATTGACTCTTGCTGGTGTGTGTGTGGGACTCAGTCCCACTCCAGCTGGTATTAATAGAGGTCTGGATTGAATTGGCACTTTCCTGGTGTGTGAGTGGGACTCAGTTCCACTCCAGCTCGTATTAATAGAGGTCTGGATTGAATTGGCACTTTCCTGGTGCGTGAGTGGGACTCAGTTCCACTCCAGCTGGTATTAATAGAGGTCTTGATTGAAGTGGCTCATTCCTGGTGTGTGAGTGGGTCTCAGGCCCACTCCAGTCGCTAGTAATAGAAACCTGGATGGAATTGCCTCTTTCCTGATGTGTGAGTGGGACTCAGTACCACTCCAGCTGGTAATAATAGAAATTTGGTTTCAATTGGCACATTCCTGGTGTGTGAGTGGGACTCAGTTCCTCTCCATCTGGTATTAATAGAGGCCTGGTTTGAATTGACTCTTTCCTGGTGTGTGAGTGGGGCTCAGTAACACTCCAGCCGGTATTAACAGAGGCCTGGATTGAATTGGCTCTGTCCTGGTGTGAGAGTGGGACCCAGTATCACTCCAGCTGGTATTAATAGAGGCCTGGTTGGAATTGGCTCTTTCCTGGTGTGTGAGTGGGGCTCAGTCCCACTCCAGCTGGTATTAATAGAGGCCTGGTTTGAATTGACTCTTTCCTGGTGTGTGACTGGGACGCAGTTCCACTCCAGCTGTTATTAAGAGGTCTGGATTGAATTGGCACTTTCCTGTTGTGTGAGTGGGCTCAGTTCCACTCCAGCTGATATTAAGAGGTCTGGATTGAATTGGCACTTTCCTGGTGTGTGAGTGGGACTCAGTTCCACTCCAGCTGAAATTAATAGAGGCCTGGTTTGAATTGACTCTTCCTGGTGTGTGAGTGGGACTCAGTTCCACTCCAGCTGGTATTAATAGAGGCCTGGTTTAAATTGACTCTTTCTGGGTGTGTGAGTGGGACTCAGTTCCACTCCAGCTGCTATTAATAGAGACATGGATTGAACAAGCTCTTTCCTTGTGTGTGAGTGGGACTCAGTTCCACTCCAGCTGGCATTAATAGAAACCTGGATTGAATTGGCTCCTTCCTGGTGAGTGAGTGGGGCTCAGTACCACTTCAGCTGCTGTTAACAGAGGTTTGGAATGAATTCGCTCTTTCCTGGTGTTTCAGTGAGACTCAGTACCACTCCAACTGGGAATAATAGCATTTTGGTTTCAATTGGCACTTTCCTGGTGTGTGAGTGGGACTCAGTACCTCACCAGCTGGTATTAATAGAGGCTTGGTTTGAATTGACACTTTCCTGGTGTGTGAGTGGGGCTCAGTCCCACTCCAGTCGCTATAAATGGAGGCCTGGATTGAAAAGGCTTTTCCCTGGTGTGTGAGTGGGGCTCAGTACCACTCCAGCTGGTATTAATAGAGGCCTGGTTTGAATTGACTCTTTCCTGGTGTGTGAGTGGGACTCAGTTCCACTCCAGCAGGTAGTAATAGAGGCCTCGATTAAATTGACACTTTCCCGATGTTTGAGTGGGACTCAGTTCCACTCCAGCTGGTATTAATAGAGACCTGGATTGAACTAGATATTTCCTGGTGTGTGAGTGGGACTCAGTACCACTCCAGCTGGTATTAATAGAGGTCTGGATTGAAGTGGCTCTTTCCTGGTGTGTGAGTGGGGCTCAGGCCCACTCCAATCGCTATTAATAGAAACCTGGATTGAATTGCCTCTTCCCTGACGTGTGAGTGGGGCTCAGTAACACTCCAGCTGGTATTATTCGAAATTTGGTTTCAATTGGCACATTCCTGGTGTGTGAGTGGGACTCAGCTCCTCTCCATCTGGTATTAATAGAGGCCTGGTTTGAATTGACTCTTTCCTGGTGTGTGAGTGGGGCTCAGTAACACTCCAGCCGGTATTAACAGAGGCCTGGATTGAATTGGCTCTGTCGTGGTGTGAGAGTGGGACCCAGTATCACTCCAGCTGGTATTAATAGAGGCCTGGTTGGAATTGGCTCTTTCCTGGTGTGTGAGTTGGGCTCAGTACCACTCCAGCTGGTATTATTCGAGGTCTGGATTGATTTGGCTCTTTCCTGGTGTGTGAGTTGGACTCAGTCCCACTCCAGCTGGTATTAATAGAAGCCTGGATTGAGTTGCCTCTTTTCTGGTGTGTGAGTGGGACACAGTACCACTCCAGCTGGTATTAATAGAAACCTGGATTGAACTTTCTCCTTCCTGATGAGTGTGTGGGGCTCAGTACCACTTCAGCTGCTGTTAATCAAGGTTTGGAATGAATTCGCTCTTTCCTGGTGTTTCAGTGAGACTCAGTACGACACCAGCTGGTTTCCAGAGAAACCTGGTTTGAATTGACTCTTTCCTGGTGTGTGAGTGAGACTCAATACCACTCCACCTGGGAATAATAGAATTTTGGTTTCAATTGGCACTTTCCTGGTGTGTGAATGGGTCTCAGTACCTCACCAGCTGGTATTAATAGAGGCCTGGTTTTTATTGACTCTTTCCTGGTGTTTGAGTGGGGCTCAGTCCCACTCCAGTCGCTATAAATAGAGGCCTGGATTGAAATGGCTCTTTCCTGGTATGTGTGTGGGGCTCAGTACCACTCCAGCCGATATTAATAGAGACCTGGATTGAACTAGATATTTCCTTGTGTGTGAGTGGGACTCAGTTCCACTCCAGCTGGTATTAATAGAATCCTTGATTGAATTGGCTCCTTCCTGGTGGGTGAGTGCTGCTCAGTACCTCTCCAGCTGGTATTAATAGAGACCTGGTTTAAATTGACTCTTTCTGGTGTGTGAGTGGGACTCAGTTCCACTCCAGCTGGTATTAATAGAGGTCCGGATTGCATTGGGACATTCCTGGTGTGTGAGTGGGGCTCAGTACCACTCCAGTCGCTATAAATAGAGGCCTGGATTGAAATGGCTCTTCCCTGGTGTGTGAGTGGGGCTCAGTACAACTCCAGTCGCTATAAATAGAGGCCTGGATTGAAATGGCTCTTCCCTGGTGTGTGAGTGGACTCAGTTCCACTCCAGCTGGTATTAATAGAGGCCTGGATTAAATTGACTCTTACTGGTGTGTGAGTGCGACTCAGTTCCACTCCAGCTGGTATTAATAGAGGTCTGGTTTAAATTGACTCTTTCCTGGTGTGTGATTGAGACTCAGTACCACTCCAGCTGGTAATAATAGAAATTTGCTTTCAATTGGAACTTTCCTGGTGTGTGAGTGGGACTCAGTACCACTCCAGCTGGTATTAATGGAGGTCTGGATTGAATTGACTCTTTCTTGGTGTGTGAGTGCGGCTCAGTCACAATCCAGCGGGTATTAAGAGGTCTGGATTGAATTGGCTCTTTCCTGGTATGTGAGTGGGACGCAGTCCCACTCCAGCTGATATTAATAGAGTCCTGGTTTGAATTGACTCTTTCCTGGTGTGTGAGTGGGGCTCAGTCCCACTCCAGTCGCTTTTAATAGAGGCCTGGATTGAAATGGCTCTTCCCTGGTGTGTGAGTGGGGCTCAGTACCACTCCAGCTGGTATTAATAGAAACTTGGATTGAATTGCCTCTTTCCTGGCGTATGAGTGGGGCTCAGTACCACTCCAGCCGGTATTAATAGAGGCCTGGAGTGAATTGGCTCTGTCCTGGTGTGAGAGTGGGACCCAGTATCACTCCAGCTGGTATTAATAGAGGCCTGGTTGGAATTCGCTCTTTCCTGGTGTGTGAGTGAGGCTCAGTACCACTCCGGCTGGTTTTAGTAGAAGCCTGGATTGAATTGCCTCTTTCCTGGTGTGTGAGTGGGACTCAGTCCCACTCCGGCTAGTATTAGTAGATGCCTCGATTGAATTGCCTCTTTCTTGGTGTGTGAGTGGGACTCAGTACCACTCCAGCTGGTATTACAAAGAACAAAGAGAACAAAGAAAATTGCAGCACAGGAACAGGCCCTTCGGCCCTCCAAGCCTGCGCCGATCCAGATCCTCTATCTAAACATGTCGCCTATTTTCTAAGGGTCTGTATCTCTTTTCTTCCTGCCCATTCATGTATCTGACTAGATACATCTTAAAAGACGCCATCGTGTCCGCATCTACCACCTCCGCTGGTAACGCATTCCAGGCACCCACCACCCTCTGCGTAAAGAACTTTCCTCGCATATCCCCCCTAAACTTTTCCCCTTTCACTTTGAACTCGTGTCCTCTAGTAATTGAATCCCCCACTCTGGGAAAAAGCCTCTTGCTATCCACCCTGTCTATACCTCTCATGATTTTGTACACCTCAATCAGGTCCCCCCTCAACCTCCGTCTTTCTAATGAAAATAATCCTAATCCACTCAACCTCTCTTCATAGCTAGCGCCCTCCATACCAGGCAACATCCTGGTGAACCTCCTCTGCACCCTCTCCAAAGAATCCACATCCTTTTGGTAATGTGGCGACCAGAACTGCACGCAGTATTCCAAATGTGGCCAAACCAAAGTCCTATGCAACTGGAACATGACCTGCCAACTCTTGTACTCAATACCCTGTCCGATGAAGGAAAGCATGCCGCATGCCTTCTTGACCACTCTATTTCCCTGCGTTGCCACCTTCAGGGAACAGTGGACCTGAACACCCAAATCTCTCTGGACATCAATTTTCCCCAGGACTTTTCCATTTACTGTATAGTTCACTCTTGAACTGGATCTTCCAAAATGCATCACCTCGCATTTGCCCTGATTGAACTCCATCTGCCATTTCTCTGCCCAACTCTCCAATCTATCTATATTCTGCTGTATTCTCTGACAGTCCCCTTCACTATCTGCTACTCCACCAATCTTAGTGTCGTCTGCAAACTTGCTAATCAGTCCACCTATACTTTCCTCCAAATCATTAATGTATATCACAAGCAACAGTGGTCCCAGCACGGATCCCTGTGGAACACCACTGGTCACACGTCTCCATTTTGAGAAACTCCCTTCTACTGCTACTCTCTGTCTCCTGTTGCCCAGCCAGTTCTTTATCCACCGAGCTGGTACACATTGGACCCCATGCGCCTTCACTTTCTCCATCAGCCTGCCATGGGGAACCTTATCAAACGCCTTACTGAAGTCCATGTATATGACATCGACAGCCCTTCCCTCATCAATCAACTTTGTCACTTCCTCAAAGAATTCTAAAAAGTTGACAAGACATGACCTTCCCTGCACAAAACCATGTTGCCTGTCACTGATAAGCCCATTTTCTTCCAAATGGGAATAGATCCTATCCCTCAGTATCTCCTCCAGCAGCTTCCCTACCACTGACGTCAGGCTCACCGGTCTATAATTACCTGGATTATCCCTGCTACCCTTTTTACACAAGGGGACAACATTATCAATTCCCCAGTCCTCCGGGACCTCACCCGTGTTTAAGGATGCTGCAAAGATATCTGTTAAGGCCCCAGATATTTCCTCTCTCGCTTCCCTGAGTAACCTGGGATAGATCCCATCCGGACCTGGGGACTTGTCCACCTTAATGCCCTTTAGAATACCCAACACTTCCTCTATCCTTATGCTGACTTGACCCAGAGTAATCAAACATCTGTTCCGAACCTCAACATCCGTCATGTCCCTCTCCTCGGTGAATACCGAAGCAAAGTACTCGTTTGTAATCTCACCCATTTTCTCTGAGTCCAAGCATAACATTCCTCCTTTGTTCTTTAGTGGGCCAATCCTTTCTCTAGTTACCCTCTTTCTCCTTAAATATGAATAAAAGGCTTTGGGATTTTCTTTAACCCTGTTTGCTAAAGATATTTCATGACCCCTTTTAGCCCTCTGAATTCCTCGTTTCAGATTGGTCCTACATTCCCGATATTCTTTCAAAGCTTCGTCTTTCATCAGCCGCCTAGACCTTATGTATGCTTCCTTTTTCCTCTTAGCTCGTCTCACAATTTCACCTGTCATCCATGGTTCCCTAATCTTGCCATTTCTATCCCTCATTTTCACAGGAACAAGTCTCTCCTGCACGCTAATCAACCTCTCTTTAAAAGCCTCCCACATATCAAATGTGGATTTACCTTCAAACAGCTGCTCACAATCTACATTCCCCAGCTCCTGCCGAATTTTGGTATAGTTGGCCTTCCCCCAATTTAGCACTCTTCCTTTCGGACCACTCTCGTCTTTGTCCATGAGTATTTTAAAGCTTATGGAATTATGATCACTATTCCCAAAGTAGGCCCCTACTGAAACGTCAACCACCTGGCCGGGCTCATTCCCCAACACCAGGTCCAGTATGGCCCCTTCTCGAGTTGGACTATTTACATACTGCTCTAGAAAACCCTCCTGGATGCTCCTTACAAATTCTGCTCCATCTAGACCTCTAACACTAAGTGAATCCCAGTCAATGTTGGGAAAATTAAAATCTCCTATCACCACCACCCTGTTGCTCCTACATCTTTCCATAATCTGTTTACATATCTGTACCTCTATCTCAGGCTCGCTGTTGGGAGGCCTGTAGTACAGCCAAAACATTGTTACCGCACCCTTCCTATTTCTGAGTTCTGTCCATATTGGCTCACTGCTCGAGTCCTCCATAGTGCCCTCCTTCAGCACAGCTGTGATATCCTCTTTGACCAGTAATGCAACTGCTCCACCCCTTTTACCTCCCTCTCTATCCCGCCTGAAGCATTATTCGAGGTCTGGATTGATTTGGCTCTTTCCTGGTGTGTGAGTGGGGCTCAGTACCACTCCAGCTGGTATTATCCGAGGTCTGGATTGAATTGCCTCTTTCCTGGTCTGTGAGTGGGACACAGTACCACTTCAGCTGTTGTTAATAGAGGCCTGGATTGAATTGGTTCCTTCCTGGTGTGTGAGTGGGACTCAGTACCACTCCAGCTGCTATTAATAGAAACCTCGATTGAATTGGCTCCTTCCTGGTGAGTGACTGGGGCTCAGTACCACTTCAGCTGCTTTTATTAGAGGTTTGGAATGAATTCGCTCTTTCCTGGTGTCTCAGTGAGACTCAGTACCACTCCAGCTGGTTTCAAGAGAAACCTGGTTTGAATTGATTCTTTTCTGGTGTGTGAGTGAGATTCAGTACCACTCCAGCTGGGAATAATATAATTTTGGTTTCTATTGGCACTTTCCTGGTGTGTGAATTGGACTCAGTACCACTCCAGCTGGTATTAATAGAGGCCTGGTTTGAATCGACACTTTCCTGGTGTGTGAGTGGGGCTCAGTCCCACTCCAGTCGCTATAAATTGAGGCCTGGATTGAAATGGCTCTTCCCTGGTGTGTGAGAGGGGCTCAGTTCCACTCCAGCTGGTATTAATAGAGGTCTGGATTGAATTGGCACTTTCCTGGTGTGTGAGTGGGACTCAGTTCCACTCCAGCTGATATTAATAGAGGCCTGGTTTGAATTGACTCTTTCACGGTGTGTGAGTGGGACTCAGTACCACTCCAGCTGGTATTACTAGAGGCCTGGTTGGAATTGGCTCTTTCCTGGTGTTTGAGTGGGGCTCAGTCCCACTCCAGTCGCTATAAATTGAGGCCTGGATTGAAATGGCTCTTCCCTGGTGTGTGAGACGGGCTCAGTTCCACTCCAGCTGTTATTAATAGAGGCCTGGTTTAAATTGACTCTTACTGGTGTGTGAGTGGGACTCAGTTCCACTCCAGCTGGTATTAATAGAGGTCTGGATTGAATTGTCCCTTTCCTGGTGTGTGAGTGGGACTCAGTACCACTCCAGCTGGTATTACTAGAGGCCTGGTTGGAATTGGCTCTTTCCTGGTGTGTGAGTGGGGCTCAGTACCACTCCAGCTGGTATTATTCGAGGTCTGGATTGTTTTGGCTCTTCCCTGGTGTGTGAGTGGGACACAGTACCACTCCAGCTGGTGTTAATAGAAACCTGGATTGAATTGCCTCTTTCCGGACGTGTGAGTGGGACTCAGTACCACGCCAGCTGGTAATAATAGAAATTTGGTTTCAATTGGCACATTCCTGGTGTGTGAGTGTGTCTCAGTTCCTCTCCAGCTGG
Organism: Heterodontus francisci; assembly: GCF_036365525.1. Lineage (NCBI taxonomy): Eukaryota > Metazoa > Chordata > Chondrichthyes > Heterodontiformes > Heterodontidae > Heterodontus > Heterodontus francisci. The sequence goes on along the minus strand of NW_027141403.1, from coordinate 259,806 downwards.
TATTAATAGAGGCCTGGTTTGAATTGACTCTTTCCTGGTGTGTGACTTGGGCTCAGTACCACTCCATCCGGTATTAATAGAGGCCTGGTTGGAATTGGCTCTTTCCTGGTGTGTGAGTGGGGCTCAGTACCACTCCAGCTGGTATTATTCGAGGTCTGGATTGATTTGGCTCTTTCCAGGTGCGTGAGATGGACTCAGTCCCACTCCAGCTTGTATTAATAGAATCCTGGATTGAATTGCCTCTTTCCTGGTGTGTGAGTGGGACACAGTACCACTCCAGCTGGTATTAATTGAAGCCTGGATTGAATTGCCTCTTTCCTGGTGTGTGAATGGGACACAGTACCACTTCAGCTGCTGTTAATAGAGGCCTGGATTGAATTGGCTCCTTCCTGGTGTGTGAGTGGGGCTCAGTACCACTTCAGCTGCTGTTCATAGAGGTTTGGAATGAGTTCGCTCTTTCCTGGTGTTTCAGTGAGACTCAGTACCACTCCAGCTGGTATTAATAGAGGCCTGGTTTGAATTGACTCTTTCCTGGTGTGTGAGTGGGACTCAGTTCCACTCCAGCTGGTATTAATAGAGGCATGGTTTAAATTGACTCTTACTGGTGTGTGAGTGGGACTCAGTTCCACTCCAGCTGGTATTAATAGAGGTCTGGATTGAATTGGCACTTTCCTGGTGTGTGAGTGGGACTCAGTTCCACTCCAGCTGATATTCCCAGAGGTCTGGATTGATTTGGCTCTTTCCTGGTGTGTGTGTTGGACTCAGTCCCACTCCGGCTGGTATTAATAGAAGCCTGGATTGAATTGCCTCTTTCGTGGTGTGTCAGTGGGACACAGTACCACTCCAGCTGGTATTAATAGAAGCCTGGATTGAATTGCCTCTTTCCTGGTGTGTGAGTGGGACACAGTACCGCGTCAGCTGCTGTTATTGGAGGCCTGGATTGAATTGGCTCCTTCCTGGTATTTCAGTGAGACTCAGTACCACTCCAGCTGGTTTCAAGAGAAACCTGGTTTGAATTGATTCTTTCGTGGTGTGTGATTGAGACTCAGTACCACTCCAGCTGGGAATAATAGAATTTTGGTTTCAATTGGCACTTTCCTGGTGTGTGAGTGGGACTCAGTACCACTCCAGCTAGTATTAATAGAGGCCTGGTTTGAATTGACTCTTTCCTGGTGTGTGAGTGGGGCTCAGTCCCACTCCAGCCGCTATTAATAGAGGCCTGGTCTGAATTGACTCTTTCCTGGTGTGTGAGTGGGAGTCAGTTCCACTCCAGCTGGTATTAATAGAGGTATGGATTGGATTGTCTCTTTCCTGGTGTTTGAGTGGGACTCAGTACCACTCCAGCTGGTATTAATAGAGGTCTGTATTGAAGTGGCTCTTTCCTGGTGTGTGAGTGGGACTCAGTACCACTCCAGCTGGTGTTAATAGAAGCCTGGACTGAACTATCTCTTTCCTGGTGTGTGAGTGGGGCTCAGTACCACTCCAGCTGGTATCAATTGCGTTCTGGCTATAATTGGCTTTTTCCTGGTGTGTGAGTGGGGCTCAGTACCACTCCAACTGGTATTAATAATGGTGTGCATTGAATTGGCTCTTTCCTGGTGTGTCAGTGGTACTCAGTACCACTCCAGCTGGTATTAATAGAGACCTGGATTGAATTCGCTCTTTCCTGGTGTGTAAATGGGCGTTAATTTTACTCCAGCTGGTATTAATAGGGGCCTGGATTGAATTGGTTCTTTCCCCGTGTGTGAATGAGCCTCAGTACCACTCCAGCTGGTATTAAAATAGGCTCAAATTCAATTGGCTCTTATCTGGTGTGTGAGTGGGGCTCAGTACCACTCCAGCTGGCATTAATAGAGGTCTGGATTGAATTGGCTGTTTTCCTGGTGTGTGTGTGGGACTCAGTACCACTCCAGCTGGTTTTAACAAAGGCCACTTCGATATGATGATATGCACTGTTGTCTGTTTGATGTCACCTGCACAGCGGCCATTTTAAGCGACATGTGCTGCGGCCATTCTAAATGATGTGCTCTGTGGTCTGTTTGATGTCATCTTCACTGCGGCCATTTTACGTGACATGTGGTACGGCCATTTTAAATGATATGCACTGTGGTCTGTTTGATGTCACCTTCACAGCGGCCATTTTAAGCGACATGTGCTGTGGCCATTCTAAATGATGTTCTCTGTCGTCTGTTTGATGTCACCTTCACTGCGCCCATTTTACGTGTCATGTGGTACGGCCATTTTAAATGATATGCACTGTGGTCTGTTTGATGTCACCGTCACAGCGTGCATTTTCAATGATATGCTCTGTGGTCTGTTTGATGGCACCTTCACTGCGGCCATTTTACGTGACATGTGGTACGGCCATTTTAAATGTTATGCTCTGTGGTCTGTTTGATGTCACCTTCACTGCGCCCATTTTACGTGTCATGTGGTACGGCCATTTTAAATGATATGCACTGTGGTCTGTTTGATGTCACCGTCACAGCGTGCATTTTCAATGATATGCTCTGTGGTCTGTTTGATGTCACCTTCACTGCGGCCATTTTACGTGACATGTGGTACGGCCATTTTAAATGTTATGCTCTGTGGTCTGTTTGATGTCACCTTCACTGCGGCCATTTTACGTGACATGTGGTACGGCCATTTTAAATGATATGCACTGTGGTCTGTTTGATGTCACCGTCACTGCGTCCATTTTCAATGATATGCTCTGTGGTCTGTTTGATGTCACCTTCACTGCGCCCATTTTACGTGTCATGTGGTACGGCCATTTTAAATGATATGCACTGTGGTCTGTTTGATGTCACCGTCACAGCGTGCATTTTCAATGATATGCTCTGTGGTCTGTTTGATGGCACCTTCACTGCGGCCATTTTACGTGACATGTGGTACGGCCATTTTAAATGTTATGCTCTGTGGTCTGTTTGATGTCACCTTCACTGCGGCCATTTTACGTGACATGTGGTATGGCCATTTTAAATGATATGCACTGTGGTCTGTTTGATGTCACCGTCACTGCGTCCATTTCCAATTATATGCTCTGTTGTCTGTTTGATGTCACCTTCACTGCGGCCATTTTACGTGTCATGTGGTACGGCCATTTTAAATGTTATGCTCTGTGGTCTGTTTGATGTCACCTTCACTGCGGCCATTTTACGTGACATGTGGTACGGCCATTTTAAATGATATGCACTGTGGTCTGTTTGATGTCACCGTCACTGCGTCCATTTTCAATGATATGCTCTGTGGTCTGTTTGATGTCACCTTCACTGCGGCCATTTTACGTGACATGTGGTCCGGCCATTTTAAATGATATGCACTGTGGTCTGTTTGATGTCACCTTCACAGCGGCCATTTTAAGCGACATGTGCTGTGGCCATTCTAAATGATGTTCTCTGTGGTCTGTTTGATGTCACCTGCACAGCGGCCATTTTAAGCGACATGTGCTGCGGCCATTCTAAATGATGTGCTCTGTGGTCTGTTTGATGTCACCTTCACTGCGGCCATTTTACGTGACATGTGGTACGGCCATTTTAAATGTTATGCTCTGTGGTCTGTTTTATGTCACCTTCACTGCGGCCATTTTACGTGACATGTGGTACGGCCATTTTAAATGATATGCACTGTGGTCTGTTTGATGTCACCGTCACTGCGTCCATTTTCAATGATATGCTCTGTGGTCTGTTTGATGGCACCTTCACTGCGGCCATTTTACGTGACATGTGGTACGGCCATTTTAAATGTTATGCTCTGTGGTCTGTTTGATGTCACCTTCACTGCGGCCATTTTACGTGACATGTGGTACGGCCATTTTAAATGATATGCACTGTGGTCTGTTTGATGTCACCGTCACAGCGTGCATTTTCAATGATATGCTCTGTGGTCTGTTTGATGGCACCTTCACTGCGGCCATTTTACGTGACATGTGGTACGGCCATTTTAAATGTTATGCTCTGTGGTCTGTTTGATGTCACCTTCACTGCGGCCATTTTACGTGACATGTGGTATGGCCATTTTAAATGATATGCACTGTGGTCTGTTTGATGTCACCGTCACTGCGTCCATTTTCAATGATATGCTCTGTTGTCTGTTTGATGTCACCTTCACTGCGGCCATTTTACGTGACATGTGGTACGGCCATTTTAAATGTTATGCTCTGTGGTCTGTTTGATGTCACCTTCACTGCGGCCATTTTACGTGACATGTGGTACGGCCATTTTAAATGATATGCACTGTGGTCTGTTTGATGTCACCGTCACTGCGTCCATTTTCAATGATATGCTCTGTGGTCTGTTTGATGTCACCTTCACTGCGGCCATTTTACGTGACATGTGGTACGGCCATTTTAAATGATATGCACTGTGGTCTGTTTGATGTCACCTTCACAGCGGCCATTTTAAGCGACATGTGCTGTGGCCATTCTAAATGATGTTCTCTGTGGTCTGTTTGATGTCACCTGCACAGCGGCCATTTTAAGCGACATGTGCTGCGGCCATTCTAAATGATGTGCTCTGTGGTCTGTTTGATGTCACCTTCACTGCGGCCATTTTACGTGACATGTGGTATGGCCATTCTAAATGATATGCTCTGTGGTCTGTTTGATGTCATCTTCACAGCGCCCATTTTAAGCGACATGTGCTGCTGCCATTTTAAATGATATGCACTGTGATCTGTTTGAATTGAGAGTAATCCACGGGGATCATTTTCAATGTTTTCTGTCCAGGGCAGTGAATGTAACAGATTATAAATGAGAATAAAGTCTCATAAAGCAAAATAAATCGCAGACAATCATAAAGATTATAAAGATTTACAAAGTGAGAGGAAGAATTATAAACAGTTCATAAAGATTGTAAATGTCAGTAAATGTTTATAAATTATTATAAAGAATTATCAATAATTATCAGGATTCTTTTCGTTTGAAAGGGATTATAAAAGAATCAGAAAGATTCAGACCCCGCCCCCACTCCCATCACTCTGGAAAGAGACCACGCCCCCACTCACGTCACTCTGGAAAGAGACCCCGCCCCCACTCCCGTCACTCTGGAAACAGACCCTGCCCCCACTCCCGTCACTCTGGAAACAGACCCCGCCCCCACTCCCATCACCTTGGAAACAGACCCCGCCCCCACTCCCGTCACCCGGGAAACAGACCCCGCCCCCACTCCCGTCACTCTGGAAACAGACCCCGGCCCCACTCCCGTCACTCTGGAAACAGACCCCGCCCCCACTCCCATCACTCTGGACACAGACCCCGCCCCTACTCCCGTCACTCTGGAAACAGAACCCGCCCCTACTCCCGTCACCCTGGAAACAGACCCCGCCCCCACTCCCGTCACTCTGGACACAGACCCCGCCCCTACTCCCGTCACTCTGGAAACAGACCCCGCCCCTACTCCCGTCACCCTGGAAACAGACCCCGCCCCCACTCCCGTCACCCCGGAAACAGACCCCGCCCCTACTCCCATCACTCTGGAAACAGGCCCCCGCCCTCACTCCTGTCACACTGGAAACAGACCCCGCCCCCACACCCGTCACCCTGGTAACAGACGCCGCCCCCACTCCCGTCACCTTGGAAACAGACCCCGCCCCCACTTCCGTCACTCCGGAAACAGACCCCACCCCCACTCCCATCTCTCTGGAAACAGACCCCGCCCCACCCCGTCACCCTGGGAACAGACCCCGCCCCCAGTTGCCATTACCTTGGAAACAGTCCCCGCCCCCACTCCCGTCACCCTGGAAACAGACCCCGCCCCCTCTCCCGTCACTCTGGTAACAGACCCCGCCCCCATTCGCCGTCACTCTGGAAACAGACCCCGCCCCCACTCCCCGTCTCCTTGGTAACAGACACTGCCCCCACTCCCGTCACCTTGGAAACAGACCCTGCTTTCATTCCCGTCACTCTGGAAACAGACCCCGCCCAAATTCGCCGTCACTCTGGAAACAGACCCCAACCCCACTCCCCATCTCTTTGGAAACAGACCCCGCCCCCACTCCCCGTCACCCTGGAAACAGACACCGCCCCCACTCCCGTCACTCTGGAAACAGACCCCGCCCACATTCGCCGTCACTCTGGAAACAGACCCCGCCCCCACTCACCGTCACTTTGGAAACTGACCCCGCCCCCACTCCCCGTCACCTTGGAAACATACCCCGCCCCCCACCTCGTCACACTGGAAACAGACTCCGCCCACCACGTCACCTTGGAAATAGACACCGCCCCGGCTCCTCCGTCACCCTGGAAACAGACCACGCCCCCACACCTCCGTCACCCCGGAAACAGACCCCGCCCCCACCTCGTCACACTGGAAACAGACCCCGCCCCCCACTACCCCGTCACCGTGCAAACAGGCCCCGCCCCGCTCTGTGTCCATGTTGACAGGCCTCTCCCCCGCTCTTTCTCCATGGTGACATTCCCCTCCCCCGATCTGTCGCCATGGTGACAGTCCGCTCCCCCGCTCTGTCTCCATGGTGACAGGCCCCTCCCCCGCTCTATCTCCATGATGTCAGTCCCCTCCCCCGCTCTATCTCCATGGTGACAGGCCCCTCCCCCGCTCTGTCTCCATGGTGACAGTCCCCTCCCCCGCTCTGTCTTCATGGTGACATGCCCCTCCCCCGCTCTGTCTCCGTGGTGACAGGCCCCTTCCCCGCTCTGCCTCCATGATGACAGGCCCCTCCCCGCTCTGTCTCCGTGGTGACAGGCCCCGCCCCCGCTCTCTCTCCATGGTGAGAAGCCCCTCCCCCGCTCTGTCTCCATGGTGACAGACCCCTCCCCCTCCTCTGATTAGCGAATTAATTTAACAATTGTAGTAAAGGGATATTTCAGCACATTCTTCACCTGCTCTCTGAACTGAGTCTGGGTCACGGCGTAAATCGCAGTGTTTGTGGAGCAGCTCAGGAGCTGGAGCATGAAGGACAATTCCCGCAGAAACCCAGGGAGAATAACAGACCGAAAACCCAATAGAACATCCGGCTCCATATCGAATACGCCATTAACAGGGCCCACAACAGCATGAAATTCCCAGAGATAACTAACAGTAAAATGATAGATTTCCTTCGACTCTCCATCTCGGGGTCTCTGTGACTCTCCCCACTGCTGTGAGCCCGGAGTCTCCTGCGTCTTCTGCTGTTCACTAAAATGTGTCTGACGGTGAGAGCGTTGAGCAGCAGAATCAGCACAAATGGGATGACCGGGGTTAGAATGTTGTGGAGAAACTCGATTGTTCCCCAGACACGAGAATAATAAACATCCTCTGTTGCCCAACAAAACCAGGGGGTGTTCACCAGCAAATACTGACCCGTGAACATAAAATACCAGAAGATGTTCTTTAAACAGCTCAGCACACTCACTGTTCCCACAACCACAGCCGATGTTTTCTCACTGCAATATTTACTTTTCAGATTCTGACAACAAATGGCCACAAATCGATCAAAGGTGAATGTGACGGTGAACCAGACAGAACAGTCTGTGACTGTGTAAAGCAGGACAGCATGGATATTACACAAGGGGATGGAATACAGGAACAGAAACTGTTCCCGATAAAGAATGGGAATGTGTCTGAATATCAGGTCCAGGATAATGATCAACAGATCCGCCGCTGACATGGCCACCAGGTAGTGAGTGACACATTTGGAGAGACCGCACTTTCCCCGAGACAGGATACCAATCGTCAGCAAGTTAACTGTGAGGAAGAGAAATAAACAGAGAAATTATACATCAGACTGGAGCAAAGTTACCAATTTGATTGAGGACTGATTGAGATTTATAAATGTGTTCCTGTATCCAGGAATCCACTGAATGATTGGACCTGAATGAACAAATGGGAAGATCTGTGATACAGTGGAAGACAGGAGCGATTAAATAATAAAAGGATGATATTGAAATTGTCAAACTGAATGTTGATCATAATCCTCCCCCTCCCTCACTTCCCCATCTAGTTTAAAGAATTTTCCATCTCTAATCACTCCCAGATCTGATGAAGGGTCACCGACCTGAAACATTAAACTCTGTTTCTTTCTCAAAACGTCCTGCCAGTCCTGCTGAGTATTTCCAGCATTTTCTTTTCTTATTTCAGATTTCTAGCATCTGCAGCACTGTGGTCTGGTACAGAGAGTTAAATGTTGAACTGACTGAGAGACTCTGTCTGAATGCCTGTGGTGTGATCTGTGATCTGTGTGTGTGTGTCAGAGAGAGAGAGAGAGAGAGAGAAAGAGGGTGTGTGCGTATTTGAGAGAATGTGTTTCAGCAAGTGTGTGTGTGTGAGAGAGAATGTGTGTGTGTGTGTGTGTGTGTGTGTCTGTGAGAGTTCATGCGAGCGAGAGAGAGAAAGTGTGTGTGAGAGAGAGAGAGAACGTGTGTGTGAGTGAGTGTCAGATAGACAGAGGGTGTGTATATATATATATATCAGTGCCTGGGTTCTGGTGTGTGTATATATATATATATATATATATATATATATATATATATATATATATATATATATATATATATATATATATATATATATATATATGTATGTCTCATGGTCTGGCCTGTGACATACACATATACATATACATATACATATACATAATTATATGCCTCAAGGTCTCGGCTGTGGTGTGTGTGTGTGTGTGTGTGTGTGTGTGTGTGTGTGTGTGTGTGTGTGTGTGTGTGTGTGTGTGCATATATATAAGTCAATATGTCTGCGCCGTGATGTGCGTGTGTGTGTGCATATATATAAGTCTCAGTGTCTGGGCTGTGGTGTGTGTGTGTGTGTGTGTGTGTGTGTGCATATAGATAGGTATCAGTGTCTGGGCTGTGTTTTTTGTGTGTGTGTGTGTGTGTGTGATGTGTGTGTGTGTGTGTGCACGTATATAAGGCTCAGTATCTGGGCTGTGGTGTGTGTGGGTGTGTGTGTGTGCATATATATAAGTCTCAATGTCTGGGCCGTGGTGTGTGTGTTTGTGTGTGTATGTGTGTGCATATATATAAGTCTCAGTGTCTGGGCAGTGGTGTGTGTGTTGGTGTCTGCGTGTGTTTGTGTGTGTGAGTGTGTGTGTGTGTGCATATATATAGGTCTCAATGTAAGGGTTGTGGTGTGTGTGGGTGTCTTGGTGTGGGTGTGTGTGTGGGCATACATATAAGTCTCAGTGTCTGGGCTGTGGTGTGTGTGTGAGTGTGTGGGTGTCTGTGTGTGGATGTGTGTGTGTGCGTATGTGTGGGTGGGTGTGTGTGTGTGTGTGTGTGTGTGTGTGTGTGTGTGTGTGTGTGTGTGTGTGCGCGCATATAGATAAGTCTCAGTGTCTGGGCTGTGGTGTGTGTGTGTGTGTGTGAGTGTGTGCGGATATAGATAAGTCTCAGTGTCTGGGCTCTGTGTGTGTGTGTGTGTGTGTGTGTGTGTGTGTGTGTGTGTGTGTGTGTGTGTGTGTGTGTATGTGGGTTAGGGTTTGTGGGTGGGTGTGTGTGTGAGTGTCCTTGTGTTTGTGTGTGTGCATATATATAAGAATCAGAATCTGGGCTGTGGTGTGTGTGTGTGTGCGGGTGTCTGTGTGTGTGTGTGAGTGTGTGTGTGTGTGGGTGTCTTTGTGTGGGTGTGTGTGTGTGTGTTTGTGTGCATATGGATAATTCACAATGTCTGGACTGTGGTGTGTGTGTGTGTGCATATATATAAGTCTCAGTGTCTGGGCTGTGGTGTGTGTGTGTGTGTGTGCATATGGATAATTCACAATGTCTGGACTGTGGTGTGTCCGTGTGTGTGTGTGCGAATATATAAGTCTCAGTGTCTGGGCTGTGGTGTGTGTGTGATGTGTGTGTGCATATATAT